>NW_024756194.1:0-7493 GCF_018991925.1 Homarus americanus
TGTCTGTCTGTTGTCTGTGTTCCTTTAGTCCATCCGTTGCCAATACGTTCCTTTGGTCTGTTGTCTGTGTTCCTTATGTCCGTTGTCTGTCCTTTCCGTCTACCCATATCAGTGAGCTGAGGAACATACCTTGTGACAGATAGACAGTATGTATTAAACACACCTGTATAGAATTTACCAGAGGAGAACAACTCACTAATTTCGCGGATTTTGGACTCGCGTTTACACTTTTCGCGATCATCTCAGTAATTTCGCGGATTTTGGACTCGCGTTTACATTTCGCGAACTTTTAAATCCGACTACAACGTCTCACGATTCCTTACCCGAGGCAGTAGATAATAATAACGCAAAATGGTTCATTAAAACAAAAATATGAGACAATCAGAGAAATATTGTATTACTGTAACACACTGTAATGTCTCAGCTGAAATTTGGACCCAAGTGTGACTAAGTCTCTCTCTCTCTCTCTCTCTCTCTCTCTCTCTCTCTCTCTCTCTTACGTGTTACAGGTGTGAAGAGGGTGGCAGCATATGTGTTACAGGTGTGAAGAGGGTGACAGCATATGTGGTACAGGCAGGGCCGGTGCAAGATGATTTGGCGCCCAAGGCAAGCCTTTAGATGTGCGCCCCCTTGAAAGTTTTGATAAGCTAATGTAGGTACAGTAACCCATTACTACATTGTTTCTAACTCTCCAAACACCACTGATAACATAATTTTCATCTTGTGGCTTTATTACTTCATCCATGCAAATAACCCATTATTGTTAGTACATTAAGTCAATAAATCCTTGACGTAAATGTCAATGAAACAATTTTTAGTTATTTTTTTTATTTTAGGGTAATCTTTAAAAAATTATAACATATCATAAGCATTTAGCTCGCTCCAGCCTCCTGCAAGTTATAACCTACTATTATTACATCATTATTATATACATGTAGTGCAAAATACGATACTTGTGAGTTGTGACCAGTCATTGGTCGGACAATATATTAAATTGACATCTTAAGTATAAATAGAAAAAGCTTAATGGTGAGCTGTAACAGTTATGAATAAAAATAATTGCAACTCTGACCAAGCCACATTAAAAAATTATTTACATTAAAAACTTAATACAATCACCTGGCCAGTCTCAGTGGGATTATGTTATGCGAGGTCAAACTTCAGAGGTCAGGTAACCTTGCCTCATCCCGACAAAGGCAGGAAGGGACGGCTCAGCCGCCCTGGCAGTAAGGGAGGGGAGGGTATGGTGGGGTTGGGAGAAGGGTTCCTCAGATGTCAGCCTTCAGGTCACTGCTCGACAGTTCTCCAGGCCGCGAAAGATAAGGACCCGGGTTAGTCCCTCCGGGGGGTTAACGAATAATATTAAAAAAGAAAACACAGTCGACTACCCTCGCCTCCCTCCGACCCCCCCCCCCTTCTAACATCCTGCTCCGACCCTCCACGGCTCCACCAGTGTCCACCACAGTTTTCCCTTCATTTTTAATTTTATCCAAGTTTGCCCTGAATTTGTGGCGCCCCCAGATGTTGGCGCCCTAGGCGATTGCCTAGTTCGCCTAGTGGGTAGCGCCGGCCCTGGGTACAGGTGTGAAAAGGGTGGCAGCTTATGTGTTGCAGGTGTGAAGAGGGTGGCAGCATATGTGGTACAGGTGTGAAAAGGGTGGCAGCTTATGTGTTACAGGTGTGAAGAGGGTGGCAGCATATGTGGTACGGGTGTGAAGAGGGTGGCAGCATATGTGTTACAGGTGTGAAGAGGGTGGCATGTGGTACTGTGGTGTGAGGGGTGTGTGTTACAGTGTGGAGGGTGGCATATGTGGGTGTGAAGAGGGTGTGCATATGTGTTACAGGTGTGGGGTGGCATGTGTGGTACAGGTGTGAGAGGGGTGTGGCATATGTGGTGTGAAGGTGTGCATATGTGTTACAGGTGTGAGAGGGTGGCAGCATATGTGTACAGGTGTGGGGTGGCAGCATGTGTTACAGGTGTGGAAGAGGGTGGCAGCATATGTGTTACAGGTGTGAAGAGGGTGGCAGCATATGTGTTACAGGTGTGAGAGGGTGGCAGCATGTGGTACAGGTGTGGAGGGTTGGTGCATATGTGTGCAGGTGTGAGAGAGGTGGCAGCATGTGTTGCAGGTGTGGGGGTGGCGGCATATGTGGTGCAGTTGTGGGGTGTGCATGTGTGTTACAGGGTTGGGGGTGGCAGCATATGTGGTGCAGGTGTGGGGTGGCAGCATATGTGTTACAGGTGTGAAGGTGGCAGCATATGTGGTACAGGTGTGGAGGGTGGCAGCATATGTGCAGGTGTGGTGGCATTTCTGTGGCTTCCCAGCGGTTAGTGGGTGGGTTGGGTGGGAGGAGCTGTGGTGGGGGTGAAGGGTAGGGTGCATGGTGGTGTGTGAGGGTGGGCCAGCAGCCAAGGTAGTGGTGGAGGTGAAGGTGGGTGGCGGGCAGTCAGGGTGGGCGGGCGGGCGGGCGGGCAGGCAGTCAGGGTGGGCGGGTGGGCGGGCGGGCGGGCGGGCAGGCAGTCAGGGTGGCGGGCGGGCGGGCAGGCAGTCAGGGTGGGCGGGCGGGCGGGCAGGCAGCGGCGGGCGGCGGGCGGGCGGCAGTCAGGGTGGCGGGTGGCAGGCGGGCGGGCGGCAGGCAGTCAGGGTGGGCGGGCGGCGGGCAGGCAGTCAGGGTGGGCGGCGGGCGGGCGGGCAGGCAGTCAGGTGGTGGGCGGGCGGGCGGGCAGGCAGTCAGGTGGGCGGGTGGGTGGGCGGGCGGCGGGCGGCGGCAGTCAGGGTGGGCGGGCGGGCGGCAGGCAGTCAGGGGCGGCGGCGGGCAGGCAGTCAGGGTGGGCGGCGGGCGGGCGGCAGTCAGGGTGGGCGGGCGGGCGGGCAGTCAGGTGGGCGGGCGGGCGGGCGGCAGGGTGGGCGGGCGGGTGGGCGGGCGGGCGGGCGGGCAGTCAGGGCGGGCGGGCGGGCGGGCGGGCGGGCAGTCAGGGCGGGCGGGCGGGCAGTCAGGGCGGGCGGCGGCGGGCAGTCAGGGCGGGCGGGCGGGCGGGCAGTCAGGGCGGGCGGGCGGCGGTCAGGGTGGGCGGGCGGCGGTCAGGGTGGGCGGGCGGGCGGTCAGGGTGCGGGCGGCGGTCAGGGTGGGCGGCGGTCAGGGGTGGCGGACGGTCAGGTGGGCGGACAGTCAGGGTGGGCGGACAGTCAGTGTGCAGGCAGGCAGGTAAGCAAGTCGGTGACACACATACACACACAATCAACATTCAAGCACCACCACCGCCCAGGGCAAGAACTGATGTGGTCACCCCGGCATCCGACCGCAGATTCCAAGGCTTATCTCACATGAATTTCAATGCCACGATCACCACCCTGGCTGATCAATTGAGTTAGATCATCAATTCCTGGAAGCTGATCAATTGAGTTAGATCACCATTCCCGGAAGCTGATCAATTGATAGATCATCAATCTGGAAGCTGATCAATTGAGTTAGATCATCACCTCCGGAAGCTGATCAATTGAGTTAGATCATCAATTCCTGGAAGCTGATCAATTGAGTTAGATCACCATCCTGAAGCTGATCAATTCAGAGTTACTAAATTGATTTTCATTACGATTAAGTGAGTTATGTTAGATTAGGTTAGGTTAGGTTCATTACGATAAAAATGTGAGTGTATTAAACAATTTAGTTCAAAGAATGTATATCTCAACTATAATGACAACCCGAGTGTCTGAGGTACCTGAGTGTCAGAGGAGTACCTGGGAGTGTCTGAGGTGTACCTGGGAGTGTCTGAGGTGTACCTGGGAGTGTCAGAGGAGTACTGGGAGTGTCTGAGGTGCTGAGTGCAGGGGTGTACCTGGGAGTATCAGATGAGTACCTGGGAGTGTCTGAGGTGTACCTGGTGTCGGAGGTGTTCCTGGAGTGGCTGGGGTGTACCTGAAGTGTCTGAGGTGTACCTTGGAGTGTCAGGGGTGTAACTGGGAGTGTCAGGGGTGTAACTGGGAGGTCGGAGGTGGAACTGGGAGTGTCGGAGGTAACTGGGAAAGTCGGAGGGGTACCTGGGAGTCAGAGGTGTACCTGGGAGTGTCAGAGGTACCTGGGAGGCTGGGGGTGCACCTGGGAGGTTGGGAGGTACCTGGGAGTGTCAGAGGTGTACTCAGAGGTTGCGGTCCGGGAGTGTCAGTGGCACCAGGGAGTCAGAGGAGTACCTGGGAGTGTCAGAGGTGTATCTGGGAGTGTCTGAGGTGTACCTGGGAGTATGCGGTGTACCTGGGAGTGTCACGGTACCAGGAGTGTCAGAGGAGTACCTGGGAGTGTCAGGTACCTGGGAGTGTCACTGGTGTACCTGGGAGCAGGAGGTGCACCTGGACGTCAGAGGTGTACCTGGAAATGTCAGAGGTGTACCTGGGATTGTCTGAGGTGTACCTGGGAGTGTCAGAAATGTACCTGGAAGTGTCTGAGGTGTACATGGAGTGTCAGAAATGTACCTGGCAGTGTCAGAAGTGTACCTGGCAGTGTCAGCGGTACCTGGGAGGTCAGGGGTGTACCTGGGAGTGTCAGGTACCTGGGAGTGTCAGGGGTGTACCTGGGAGTGTCTCAGGTGTATCTGGGAGTGTCAGGTGTACCAGGAGTGTCAGGAGCACCTGGGAGGTCAGAGGTGTACCAGAGATGTCGGAGGTGTACATGGAGTGTCAGAGGTACCTGGCAGTGTCAGCGGTGTACCTGGGAGGTCAGGTGTGCCTGGGAGTGTTTGAGGTGTACCTGGGAGTGTCTGAGGTGTACCTGGGAGTGTCTGAGGTACCTGGGAGTGACTGAGGTACCTGGGAGTGTCTGAGGTGTACCTGGAGAAGTCAGAGAAATACCTGGGAGTGTCAGAGAAATACCTGGAGTGTCAGAGGTGTTCCTGGGAGGTCAGAGGTGTACCTGGGAGTGCAGAGGAGGTACCTGGGAGTGTCGGAGGTACCTGGGAGTGTCGGAGTTGTACCTGGGAGTGTCGGAGGGACCTGGGAGGTCAGAGGTGTACCTGGGATTATCAGAGGTACCTGGGAGTATCGAGGTGTACCTGGGAGTGTCAGTGTACCTGGGAGTGTCAGAGGTACCTAAGAGTGTGAGAAGTGTACCTGGGAGTGTCTGAGTTTGCCTGGGAGAGTCGGAGGTGCCTGGGAGAGAGAGGTACCTGGAGGTCAGAGGTGTACCTGGGAGTGTCTGAGGTACCTGGGAGTGTCTGAGGTGTACCTGGGAGTGTCAGAGTGTGCTTGGGAGTGTCAGAGAGGTGCCTGGAGTGTCAGAGGTGCACTTGGGAGCAGGTCACAGGTGCACCAGGGAATGTCGTGAGTACCTGGGAGGTCAGAGGTGTACCTGGGAGTGTCAGGTGTACCTGGGAGTGTCAGAGGTGTACCTGGAGCAGGTGTACCTGGGAGTGTCTGAGGTGTACCTGGGAGGTTGGAGGTACCTGGGAGGCCAGAGGTACCTAGAGTGGAGAAGGTACCTGGGAGTCTGAGTTGCCTGGGAGAGTCGGAGGTTACCTGGGAGTCAGAGGTAACCTCTGAGTGTCAGAGGCACTGAGGCCATGTACCTGGGAGTGTCTGAGGTGTACCTGGGAGGCCAGGAGGTGTGCTTGGGAGTGTCAGAGGTGTGCCTGGGAGTGTCAGAGGCACTTGGGAGTGTCACAGGCATCTGGGAGTGTCTGAGGTGTACCTGGGAGTGTCTGAGGTGTTCCTGGGAGTGTCTGAGGTGTACCTGGGAGGTCAGAGGTGCTTGGGAGTGTCAGAGGTGTGCCTGGGAGTGTCAGAGGCACTTGGGGGTGTCACAGGTGCACCAGGGAATGTCAGTGAGGCCTGGGAGTGTCAGATGTGTACCTGGGAGTGTCAGAGGTACGGGAGTGTCAGAGGTACCCTGGGAGTGTCAAAGGTACCTTGGAGGTGAGAAGTGTACCTGGGAGTGTCGGAGGTGTACCTGGGAGCGTTGGAGGTACCTGGGAGAGCTGGGAGGTACCTGGGAGGTCAGAGGTGTGCCTGGGAGTGTCAGAGGCACTTGAGTGTCAGCAGGTGCACCTGGGAGTGTCTGAGGTGTACCTGGGAGTGTCTGAGGTGTACCTGGGAGTGTCTGGAGAGTACCTGGCAGGTCAGAGGTACCTGGGAGTGTCAAAAGAGTATTCGAGCGCCAGGGAGAACCTGGAAGTGTCAGAGGTGTACCTGGTAGTGTCAGTGGTGTACCTGGGAGAGGTGACCTGGGAGTGTCAGCTGTGTACCTGGGAGGTCAGGAGGTGTGCCTGGGAGTGTCAGAGGTGACCGGAGTGTCAGCAGCACCAGGGAATGGTGGAGTACCTGGAGTGTCAGAGGTGTACTTGGGATTGTCTGAGCTGTACCTGGGAGTGTCTGAGGTGTACCTGGCAGTGTCAGAGGCACCTGGGAAGTCGGAGGAGTTCCTGAGAGCATGGAGGTGTTCCTGAGAGTGCTGAGAGGTTTACCTGGGAGTGTCAGAGGTACCTGGGAGTGTCAGATGTACCTGGGAGTGTCTGGGGTACCTGGGAGTGTCTGAGATGTAACGGAGTGTCAGAGGTGTTCTTGGGAGGTCAGAGGTGACCTGGGAGTGTCAGAGGAGTACCTGGGAGTGTCAGAGGTCTACCTGGGAGTGTCTGGGGTACCTGGAGGTCAGAGGTACCTGGGAGGTCAGGTGTACCTGGGACAGAGAGCCAGGAGTGTCAGTGGGAGGACCTGGGAGAGTCAGAGGTGTGCCAGGAAGGTCAGAGGTGTACCTGGGAGTAAGGGGGTTCTGGGAGGTCAGATGTGTACCTGGGAGTGTCTGGGGTTTACCTGGAGGTGTCTGAGGTACCTGGGAGGTCAGACGAGTACCTGGGAGGCCAGAGGTGTACGTGGGAGTGTCGAGGTGTACCTGGGAGGTCAGGGGTGTACCTGGAGGTCAGGGGTGTACCTGGGAGCCAGAGAGTACCTGGGAACAGAGAGTACCTGGGAGTGTCAGTGTGTACCTGGGAGGTCTGGGTGTACCCTCGGAGTGTCAGAGGTGTACTTGGGAGTGTCAGAGGTGTACCTGGGAGGTCGGGCAGAGTACCTGGGAGTGTCAGAGGTGTATCTGGGAGTGTCTGCGGTGTAATTCAGGAGGTCAGTGGTGTACCTGGGAGTGTCAGGGGTACCTGGAGTGTCAGGGGTGTACCTGGGAGTGTCAGTGTACCTGGGAGGCTCAGAGGTGTACCTGGGAGTGTCAGAGGAGACCTGGGAGAATCAGAGGAGTACCAGGAGTGTCAGTGGAGTACCTGGGAGTGTCAGAGGTACCTGGAAGTGTCAGAGGTGTACCTGGGAGTGCCGAGTGTACCTGGGAGTGTCAGAGGTGTACCAGGAGGCAGGAGTTCCTGGGAGGTCAAAGGTGTACCTGGGAGACGGAGGTGTACCTGGGAATATCGGAGGTGTACCTGGGAGTGCAAGAGGTGCACCTGGGAGGTACCCAGGAGTGTCACAGGTACCTGGGAGGCCAGAGATGTACCTGGCAGTGCC
>NW_024756195.1:0-31382 GCF_018991925.1 Homarus americanus
ACAAAGACCCTCACCGAGTATAACAAAGTTCCTGATCGAGTATAACAAAGCTCCCCTCATAGAGTATAACAATGTCCCCGATCGAGAGCATAGCAAAGTCCCCTGATCGGGTATAACAAAGGCCCCTTGATCGAGTATAACAAAGTCCGCTGATCGAGTATAACAAAGTCCCTGACTGAGTATAACAAAGGCCCTGCTGAATAGCGCCCCTGATCGAGTATAACAAAGTTCCCTGATCGAGTATAACAAAGCACACTGATCGAGTATAACAAAGTCCTCTGATAGAGTATATAACAGCACTTTGATCGAGTATAACAAAGGCCCCTGATCGGCTTAACAAAGGCCCCTGATCGAGAGTATAACAAAGGCCCCTGATCGAGTATAATAAAGTCCGCTGATCGAGTATAACAAAGTCCCTTGATCGAGTATAACAAAGTCCCTGATCAAGTATAACAAAGCCCCTTGATCGTGTATCACAAAGCCCTCATCGAGTATCGCAAAGTCCCTTGATCAAGTATAACAAAGTCCCCTGAATGAGTATATAACAAAGTCCCCTGATCGAGTATAACAAAGTCCCTCACTGAGTAAGTATAACAAAGTTCCTGATCGAGTATAACAAATTCTGGTCGAGTATAACAAAACTCCTCGGCTGATTATAAATAAAGAACCCTGGTCGAGTATAACAAAGTCCCTGATAGAGTATAACAAAGGCCTCTGATCGAGTATAACAAAGGCCCCTGATCGAAAGTATAACAAAAGTCCCTCATCGAGTATAACAAATTTCTGCTGATCGAGACAACAAAGTCCCTTGAACGATTAGAACACAGGCCATGATCAAATATAACAAAGCCCCTGATCGTATCACAAAGCCTCATCGAGTATCACAAAGTCCCCTGATCAAGTATAACAAAGTCCCCTGAATGAGTATAACAAAGTCCCCTGACCGAGTATAACAAAGTCCCCTCACCGAGTATAACAAAGTTCCCTGATCGAGTATAACAAAGTCCCCTGGTCGAGTATAACAAACTCTCCTGGTCGATTATAACAAAGAACTCTGGTCGAGTATAACAAAGTCCCTTGATCGAGTATAACAAAGGCCCCTGATCGAGTATAACAAAGGCCCCTAATCGAGTATAACAAAGTCCCCTGATCGAGTATAACAAAGTCCGCTGATCGAGTATAACAAAGTCCCTTGATCGAGTATAACAAACTCCGCTGGTCGAGTATAACAAAGTCCCCTGGTCAAGTATAACAAAGTCCCCTCACCGAGTATAACAAAGTTCCCTGATCAAGTATAACAAAGCCCCCCTCATAGAGTATAACAATGTCCCCTGATCGAGTATAGCAAAGTCCCCTGATCGGGTATAACAAAGGCCCCTGATCGAGTATAACAAAGTCCGCTGATCGAGTATAACAAAGTCCCCTGATCGAGTATATCAAAGGCCCTTATCGAGTTGAATAAAGGCCCCTGATCGAGTATAACAAAGTTCCCTGATCGAGTATAACAAAGCTCACTGATCGAGTATAACAAAGTCCTCTGATAGAGTATAACAAAGTACCTTGATCGAGTATAACAAAGGCCCTGATCGAGTTCAACAAAGGCCGCTGATCGAGTATAACAAAGGCCCCTGATCGAGTATAACAAAGTCCCTGATCGAGTATAACAAAGTCCGCTGATCGAGTATAACAAAGTCCCTTGATCGAGTATAACAAAGTCCCCTGATCAAGTATAACAAAGCCCCTGATCGTGTATCACAAAGCCTCATCGAGTATCGCAAAAGTCCCTGATCAAGTATAACAAACCTCAATGAGTATAACAAAGTCCCTGATCGAGTATAACAAAGTCCTCACCGAGTATAACAAAGTTCCCTGATCGAGTATAACAAAGTCCCCTGGTCGAGTATAACAAACAACAAGTCCCTTATTCGAGTATAACATGAAGTCCCTGATCCAAGTATAACAAAGCCCCCCTGATCGTGTATCACAAAGCCCTCATCGAGTATCTCGCAACCTGATCGAGTATAACAAACCCTGGTCGAGTATAACAAACTCTCCTGGTCGAGTATATAAAGTCCCCTGGTCAAGTATAACAAAGTCCTCACCGGTATAACAAAGTTCCCTGATCGAGTATAAAGCCCCCCTCATAGAGTATAACAATGTCCCCTGATCGAGTATAAAGTCCCTGATAGAGTATACAAAGTCCCTGGTCGAGTATAACAAAGGCCCCTCATCAGAGTTTAACAAGGCCCCTCATCGAGTATAACAAAGTCCCCAGGTCGAGTATAACAAACTTCCTGGTCGAGTATAACAAAGGTCCCTGGTCGAGTAAACTCCCTCGTCGATTATTACAATGAACCCTGGTCGAGTATAACAAAGTCGCCTGATCGAGTATAACAAAGGCCCCTCATCAAGTTTAACAAAGGCCCATGATCGAGTATAACAAAGTCCCTGGTCGAGTATAACAAACTCTCCTGAGTATAACAAAGTTCCCTAATCGAGTATAACAAAGCCCCCTCATAAGAGTATAACAATGTCCCTGATCGAGTATAGCAAAGTCCCTGATCGGGTATAACAAAGGCCCTGTAAGTATAACAAAGTCCGCTGATCGAGTATAACAAAGTCCCCTGATCGAGTATAACAAAGGCCCCTGATCGAGTTTAACAAAGGCCCCTGATCGGGTATAACAAAGTTCCTGATCGAGTATAACAAAGCACACTGATCGAGTATAACAAAGTCCTCTGATAGAGTATAACAAAGTACCTTGATAAGTGTAACAAAAGCGCCCTGATCGAGTTTAACAAATGCCTGATCGAGGATAACAAGTTTCCCTGGTCGAGTATAACAAAGGCCCCTCATCGGGTTTAACAAAGGCTCATCGAGTATAACAGTCCCTGATCGAGTATAACAAAGTCCCCTGAACGATTATAACAAAGGTCCCTGATCGAGTATAACAAAGTTCCTGATCGAGTATAACAAAGCCCCCTAATCGAGTATAACAAAGTCCCCTGGAGTATAACAAAGTCGTGATCGAGTATAACAAAGACCCTGATCGAGTTTAACATTGGCCCCTGATCGAGTATAACAAGGCCCCTGGTCGAGTATAAAAGGCCCCTCATCGAGTTTAACAAAGGCCCTCATCGAGTATAACAAAGTCCTTGTCGAGTATAATAAACTCCCTGGTCGAGTATAACAAAGTCCCTGAACGATTATAACAAGGCCCTGATCGAATATAACAAGTTCCATGATCGTGTATAACAAAGCCCTTTGATCGAGTATAACAAAGTCCCTGATAGAGTATAACAGTCCTGATCGAGTATCAAAGGCCCCTGATCGAGTATAACAAGGCCCTGGTGAGAGCATAACAGGCCCCTCATCGAGTTTAACAAAGGCCCCTCATGGAGTATAACAAAGTCCCCTGGTCGAGTATAACAAACTCCCTGGTCGAGTATAACAAAGTCCCCGGATCGAGTATAACAAACTCCTGATCGAGTATAAAGTCCCTTGAACGATTAGAACACAGGCCCCTGATCAAGTATAACAAAGCCCCTGATCGTGAATAACAGCCCCTCATCGAGTAGAAAGTCCCTGATCAAGTATAACAAAGTCCTGAACGAGTATAACAAAGTCCTGATCGAGTATAACAAAGTCCCTCCGAGTATAACAAAGTTCCCTGATCGAGTATAACAAAAGTCTGGTCGAGTATAAACCCTCGTCGAGTATAACAAGAACCCTGGTCGAGTATAACAAGTCCCCTGATCGAGTATAACAAAGGCCCTGATCGAGTAACAAGGCCCTCATCGAATAACAAAGTCCCTAATCGAGTATAACAAAGTCCGCTGATCGAGTATAACAAAGTCCCTTGATCGAGTATAACAAAGGCCCTGATCGAGTATAACAAAGTTCCTGATCGAGTATAACAAAGCCCTCTGATCAGTATAAAAAGTACCGAGTAAACAAAGTCCCTGGTGAATATTACAAACTCCACTGGTCCAGTATAACAAAGTCCCTGATCGAGTATAACAAAATCCCTGATGGAGTATAACAAAGTCCCTGAACGATTATAACAAAGGCCTGATCGAGTATAATAAAGTTCCTGATCGAGTATATCAAAGCACTCTGATCGAGTATAACAAAGTCCCCTGATAGAGTATAACAAAGTCCCTGATTGAGTAACAGGCCCTGATCGAGTTTAACAAAGGCCCTGATCAAGTATAACAAAGTCCCCTGGTGAAGAGTAACAAAGGCCCCTCATCGACTTTAACAAAGGCCCTCAACGAGTATAACAAAGTTCCTGGTGGTATAACAAACTCCCCTGGTCGAGTAAAACAAAGAACCCTGGTCGAGTATAACAAAGTCCCCTGATCGAGTATAAAAAGTCCCTGGTCGAGTATAACAAAGGCCCTGATCGAGTATAACAAAGTCCCTGATCGAGTTTAACAAAGGTCCCTGATCGAGTATAACAAAGTCCTTTAATCGAGTATAACAAACTCCCTGATCGAGTATAAAAAGTCCTGGTCGAGTATAACAAAGGCCCCTCATCGAGTTTAAGGCCCTCATCGAGTATAACAAAGTCCTGGTGGAGTATAACAAAGTCCCTCACCGAGTATAACAAAGTTCCCCAATCGAGTATAACAAAGCCCCTCATAGAGTATAACAATGTCCCTGATCGAGTATGCAAAGTCCCTGATCGGGTATAAACAAAGGCCCTGATCGAGTATAACAAAGTCCGCTGATCGAGTATAACAAAGTCCCGTGATCGAGTATATCAAAGACCCTGATCGAGTATAACAAAGTCCTTGGTCGAGTATAACAAACCTCCCTGGTCGAGTATAACAAATTCCCTGATCGAGTATAACAAAGTCCCATGATCGAGTATACAAAAAGTCCTTGAACGATTATAACAAAGGCCCTGATCGAGTAAAACAAAGTTCCTGATCGAGTATAACAAAGCACCCTGATCGAGTTTAACAAAGTCCCTGATCGAGTATAACAAAGTCCCCCGGTCGAGTATAACAAGGCCCTCATCGAGTTTAACAAAGGCCCTCATCGAGTATAACAAAGTCCCCTGAACGATTATAAAGTCCCCTGATAGAGTATAACAAAGTCCACACATCGAGTATAACAAAGTCTCCTGATCGAGTATAACAAAGTCCGCTGATCGAGTATAACAAAGTCCTGATCGAGTATAACAAAGTCCATCAAGTATAACAAAGGCCCTGATCAAGTTTAACAAAGGCCCTGATCGAGTATGCAAAGTCCCTGGTCGAGTATAACAAACTCTGGTCGATATATAACAAAGTCCCTGATCGAGTAATAACAAAGTCCCTGATCGAGTATAACAAAGTCCCTGAACGATTATAACAAAGGCCCCTAATCGAGATAACAAAGTTCCTGATCGAGTATAACAAAGCCCTGATCGAGTATAACAAAGTCCCTGGCCGAGTATAACAAACTCCTGGTCGAGTATAACAAAGTCCCCTGATCGAGTATAACAGTCCCCTGATCGAGTATAACAAAGTCCCTTGAACGATTATAACAAAGGCCCCGATCGAGTATAACAAAGTCCCCTGATCGAGTATAACAAAGTCCGCTGATCGAGTATAACAAAGTCCCTGATCGAGTATAACAAAGTCCCCTGATCGAGTATAACAAAGGCCCCTGACAGCTTAACAGCCCCTGATCGAGTATAGCAAAGTCCCCTGGTCGAGTATAACAAACTCCCCTGGTCGATATATAACAAAGTCCCTGATCGAGTATAACAAAGTCCCCTAATCGAGTATAACAAAGTTCCCTGATCAGTATAACAAAGCCCCCTGATCGAGTATAACAAAGTCCTGGCCGAGTATAACAAACTCCCTGGTCGAGTATAACAAAGTCCCCGATCGAGTATAACAAAGTCCTGATCGAGTATAACAAAGTCCCTTGAACGATTATAACAAAGGCCCCTGATCGAGTATAACAAAGTCCCCTGATCGAGTATAACAAAGTCCGCTGATCGAGTATAACAAAGTCCCCTGATCGAGTATAACAAAGTCCTGATCGAGTATAACAAAGCGCCCTTGATCAAGTTTAACAAAGGCCCTGATCGAGTATAGCAAAGTCCCTGGTCGAGTATAACAAACTCCCTGGTCGATATATAACAAAGTCCCTGATCGAGTATAACAAAGTCCCCTGATCGAGTATAACAAAGTCCCTGAACGATTATAACAAAGGCCCCTAATCGAGTATAAACAAAGTTCCCTGGTCGAGTATAACAAAGCCCCTGATCGAGATATAACAAAGTCCCTGGCCGAGTATAACAAACTCCCGGTCGAGTATAACAAAGTCCCCTGATCGAGTATAACAAAGTCCCTTGAACGATTATAACAGCGCCCCTGATCGAGTATAACAAAGTCCCCTGGTCGAGTATAACAAAGGCCACTCATCGAGTTTAACAAAGGCCCTCATCGAGTATAACAAAGTCCCCTGGTCGAGTATAACAACCCCTGGTCGACTATAACAAAGTCCCTGATCGAGTATAACAAAGTTCCCTGGTCGAGTATAACAAAGGCCACTCATCGAGTTTAACAAAGCCCTCATCGAGTATAACAAAGTCCCTGGTCGAGTATAACAAACTCCCCTGGTCGAGTATAACAAAGTCCCCAGATCGAGTATAACAAAGTCCACTGATCGAGTATAACAAAGTCCCTTGAACGATTATAACAAAGGCCCTGATCAAGTATAACAAAGCCCTGATCGTGTATAACAAAGCCCCCTCATCGAGATATAACAAAGTCCTGATCATGTATAACAAAGTCCCTGAACGAGTATAACAAAGAACCCCTGATCGAGTGTAACAAAGTCCCTCACCGAGTATAACAAAGTTCCCTGATCGAGTATAACAAAGCCTCATAGAGTATAACAATGTCCCTGATCGAGTATAGCAAAGTCTCCTGATCGGGTATAACAAAGGCCCCTGATCGAGTATAACAAAGTCCGCTGATCGAGTATAAGAAAGTGCCCTGATCGAGTTTAACAAAGGCCCTGATCGAGTTTAACAAAGGCCCCTGATTGAGTATAACAAAGTCCTTTGGTCGAGTATAACAAACTCCCCTGGTCGAGTATAACAAAGTCACCTGATCGAGTATAACAAAGTCCCGTGATCGAGTATAACAAAGTCCCTTGAACGATTATAACAAAGGCCCCTGATCGAGTATAACAGCGCCCTGATCGAGTATAACAAACTCCCCTGGTCGAGTATAACAAACTCCCCTGGTTGAGTATAACAAAGAACCCTGGTCGAGTATAACAAAGTCCCCTGATCGAGTATAACAAAGGCCCCTCATCGAGTATAACAGCGACCCTCATCGAGTATAACCAAGTCCCCTGATCGAGTAAAACAAAGTCCGCTGATCGAGTATAACAAAGTCCCCTGATCGAGTATAAAAAATTCTCCTGATCGAATGTAACAAAGGCCACTGATCAAGTTTAATAAAGGCCCCTGAACGAGAATAACAAAGTCTCCTGGTCGAGTATAACAAATTCTCCTGGTCGAGTATAATAAAGTCCCCTGATCGAATATAACAAAGTCCCCTGATCGAGTATAACAAAGTCCCCTGAACGATTATAACAATGGCCCCTGATCGAGTATAACAAAGTTCCCTGATCGAGTATAACAAAGCCCCCTGATCGAGTATAACAAAGTCCCTGATAGAGTATAACAAAGTCCCTGATCGAGTATAACAAAGGCCCCTGATCGAGTTTAACAAAGGCCCCTGATCGAGTATAACAAAGTCCTTGTCGAGTATAACAAAGGCCCCTCATTGAGTATAACAAAGTCCCTGGTCGAGTATAACAAACCCTGATCGAGTATAACAAAGTCTTTGAACGATTGTAACAAAGGCCCTGTTCAAGTATAACAAAGCCCCTGATCGTGTATAACAGCCCCATCATCGAGTATAACAAAGTCCCTCATCAAGTATAACAAAGTCCCTGAACGAGTAT
The DNA here is from genome assembly GCF_018991925.1 of Homarus americanus. Classification (NCBI taxonomy): domain Eukaryota; kingdom Metazoa; phylum Arthropoda; class Malacostraca; order Decapoda; family Nephropidae; genus Homarus; species Homarus americanus. The sequence goes on from NW_024756195.1 coordinate 7,984, forward strand.
ACCAAAGTCCCTAATCGAGTATAACAAAGTCCTCACCGAGTATAACAAAGTTCCCTGATCGAGTATAACAAAGCCCCCATAGAGTATAACAATGTCCCCTGATCGAGTATAGCAATGTCCCTGATCGGGTATAACAAAGGCCCCTGATCGAGTATAACAACGTCCGCTGATCGGGTATAACAAAGTCCCCTGATCGAGTATAACAAAGTCCCTGATGTATAACAAAGGCCCTGATCGAGTTTAACAAAGGCCCCTGATCGAGTATAACAAAGTTCCCTGGTCATATAACAAACCCCCTGGTCGAGTATAACAAAGTTCCCCTGATCGAGTATAACAAAGTCCCCTGATCGAGTATAACAAAGTCCCTGAACGATTATAACAAAGGCCCTCATCGAGTACAACAAAGTTCCCTATTCGAGTATAACAAAGGCCCTGATCGAGTTTAACAAAGGCCCCTCATCGAGTATAACAAAGTCCCCTGGTCGAGTATAACAAAGGCCCTCATCGAGTTTAACAAAGGCCCTCATCGAGTATAACAAAGTCCCCTGATCGAGTATAACAAAGTCCCCTGATCGAGCATAACAAAGGCCCTGAACATGTTTAACAAAGGCCCTGATCGAGTATAACAAAGGCCCCTGATCGAGTTTAACAAAGGCCCATGATCGAGTATAACAAAGTCCCTGGTCGAGTATAAAAAAGGCCTCATCGAGTATAACAAAGTCCCCTGAACGATTATAACAAAGGCCCCTGATCGAGTATAACAAAGTTCCTGATCGAGTATAACAATGCCCTTTGATCGAGTATAACAAAGTCCCCTGATAGAGTACAAAAAGGCCCTCATCGAGTTTAACAAAGGCCCTGATCGAGTTTAACAAAGGCCCTGGTCGAGTATAAACAAAGGTCCTCATCGAATTTAACAGGCCCCTCATCGAGTATAACAAAGTCCTCTGGTCGAGTATAACAAACTCCTGGTCGAGTATTACAAATCCCCGGATCGAAGGTATAACAAAGTCCCTGATCGAGTATAACAAAGTCCCTTGAACGATTAGAACACAGGCCCTCATCAAGTATAACAAAGCCCCTGATCGTGTATAACAAAGCCCTCATCGAGTATAACAAAGTCCCCTGATCAAGTATAACAAAGCCCCTGAACGAGCATAACAAAGTCCCTGATCGAGTATAACAAAGGCCACTGATCGAGTATAACAAAGGCCCCTGATCGAGTGTAACAGGCCCTCGTCGAGTTTAACAAAGGCCCTAATCGAGTATAACAAAGTCCCTGGTCGAGTATAACAGGCTACTCATCGAGATTAACAAAGGCCTCTCATCGAGTATAACAAAGTCCCTGGTCGAGTATAACAAACTCCCTGGTCGAGTATAACAAAGTCCCTGATGGGGTATAACAAAGTCCCTGATCGAGTAAACAAAGTCCTGAACGATTATAACAAAGGCCCTGATCGAGTATAACAAAGTTCCTGATCGAGTATAACAAAGTTCCTGATCGAGTATAACAAAGCCCCTGATCGAGTTTAAGAAAGTTCCTGGTCGAGTATAACAAACTCCCTGGTCGAGTATAACAAAGTCCCTGATCGAGTATAACAGGCCCCTGATCGAGTATAACAAAACCCCTGATAGAGTATAACAAAGTCCCCTGATCGAGTGTAACAAAGGCCCCTCGTCGAGTTTAACAAAGGCCCCTAATCGAGTATAACAAAGTCCCCTGGTCGAGTATAACAAAGGCCACTCATCGAGATTAACAAAGGCCTCTCATCGAGTATAACAAAGTCCCCTGGTCGAGTATAACAAACTCCCCTGGTCGAGTATAACAAAGTCCCCTGATGGGGTATAACAAAGTCCCCTGATCGAGTAAAACAAAGTCCCCTGAACGATTATAACAAAGGCCCCTGATCGAGTATAACAAAGTTCCCTGATCGAGTATAACAAAGTTCCCTATCGAGTATAAAGCCCCTGATCGAAGTTTAAGAAAGTTCCTTCGAGTATAACAAACTCCCTGGTCGAGTATAACAAAGTCCCTGATCGAGTATAACAAAGTCCCCTGATCGAGAATAACAAAGTCCCTTGAACGATTATAACAGAGGCCCTGATCAAGTATAACAAAGTCCCTGATCGAGTATAACAAAGTCCCCTGATCGAGTATAACAAAGTCCCCTGGTTGAGTAACAAAAGGCCACTCATCGAGTTTAACAGCGCCCTCATCGAGTATAACAAAGTCCCTGGTCGAGTATAACAAACTCCCTGGTCGAGTTTAACAAAGTCCCCTGATCGAGTATAAGAAAGTCCCTGATCGAGTATAGCAAAGTCCCTTGAACAATTATAACAAAGGCCCTGATCAAGTATAACAAAGCCCCCTGAACGAGTATAACAAAGTCCCCTGATCGAGTGTAACAAAGTCCCTCACAGAGTATAACAAAGTTCCCTGATCGAGTATAACAAAGCCCCCTCATAGAGTATAACAATGTCCCCTGATCGAGGAGTAGCAAAGTCCCCTGATCGGGTATAACAAAGGCCCCTGATCGAGTATAACAAAGTCCGCTGATCGAGTATAACAAAGTTCCCTGATCGAGTATAACAAAGCCCCTGATCGAGGTTTAACAAAGGCCCCTGATCGAGCATAACAAAGTCCTTTGGTCGAGTATAACAAACTCCTGGTCGAGTATAACAAAGTCCCTAATCGAGTATAACGACGTCCCTGATCGAGTATAACAAAGTCCCTTGAAGGATTATAACAGAGGCTCCTGATCGAGTATAACAAAGTTCCCTGATCGAGAGTAACAAAGCACCCTGATCGAGTATGACAAAGTCCTCTGATAGAGTATAACAAAGTCCCCTGATCGAGAGAATAAAGGCCCTGATCGAGTTTAACAAAGGCCCCTGATCGAGGTGTAACAAAGTCCCCTGGTCGAGTATAACAAAGGCCCCTCATCGAGTTTAACAAAGGCCCTCATCGAGTATAACAAAGGCCTTGATCGAGTATAACAAAGGCCCCTCATCGAGTATAACAAAGTCCCCTGATCGAGTAAAACAAAGTCCGCTGATCGAGTATAACAAAGACCCTTGATCGAGTATAACAAACTCTCCTAATCGAATGTAACAAAGGCCCCTGATCAAGTTTAACAAAGGCTCCTGATCGAGTATAACAAAGTCTCCTGGTCGAGTATAACAAACTCTCCTGGTCGAGTATAATAAAGTCCCCTGATCGAGTATAACAAAGTCCCTGATCAAGTATAACAAAGTCCCTGAACGATTATAACAATGGCCCTGATCGAGTATAACAAAGTTCCCTGATCGAGTATAACAAAGCCCCTGATCGAGTATAACAAAGTCCCTGATAGAGTATAACAAAGTCCCTGATCGAGTATAACAAAGGCCCCTGATCGAGTTTAACAAAGGCCCCTGATCGAGTATAACAAAGTCCCTGGTCGAGTATAACAAAGGCCCTCATCGAGTTTAACAAAGGCCCTCATCGAGTAATAGCAATTCTGGTTGAGTATAACAAAACCCCTGATCGATAATAACAAAGCCTTTTGAACGATTGTAACAAAGGCCCCTGTTCAAGTATAACAAAGCCCTGATCGTATAACAAAGCCCTATCATCGAGTATAACAAAGTCACCTCATCAAGTATAACAAAGTCCCTGAACGAGTATAACAAAGTCCCCTGATCGAGTATAACAAAGTCCCTCACCAAGTATAACAAAGTTCCCTAATCGAGTATAACAAAGCCCCTCATGAGTATAACAATGTCCCCTGATCGAGTATAACAAAGTCCCTCATCAAGTATAACAAAGTCCCCGAACGAGTATAACAAAGTCCCCTGATCGAGTATAACAAATCCCTCACCGAGTATAACAAAGTTCCCTAATCGAGTATAACAAAGCCCCCTCATAGAGTTTAACAATGTCCCCTGATCGAGTATAACAAAGTCCCCTGATCGAGTATAACAAAGTCCCCTGAACGATTATAACAAAGGCCCCTGATCGAGTACAACAAAGTTCCCTCATCGAGTTTAACAAAGGCCCTCATCGAGTATAACAAAGAACCCTGGTCGAGTATAACAAAGTCCCCTGATCGAGATATAACAAAGGACCCTGATCGAGTATAACAAAGGCCCCATCGAAGTATAACAAAGTCCCCTGGTCGAGTATAACAGCGCCCTCATCGAGTATATAAAAGTCCCCTGAACGATTATAACAAAGGCCCCTTGAGTATATAACAAAGTTCCTGATCGAGTATAACAATGCCCTTGATCGAGTATAACAAAGTCCCCTGATAGAGTCTAACAAAGTCCCCTGATCGAGTATAACAAAGGCCCTCATCGAGTTTAACAAAGGCCCCTGATCGAGTATAACAAAGGCCCTGGTCGAGTATAACAGTCATCAGAGTTTAAAAAGGCCCCTCATCGAGTATAACAAAGTCCCTGGTAGAGATATAACAAACTCCCTGGTCAAGTATAACAAAGTCCCCGGATCGAGTATAACAAAGTCCCTGATCGAGTATAACAAAGTCCCTTGAATGATTAGAACACAGGCCCTGATCAAGTATAACAAAGCACCCTGATCGTGTATAACAAAGCCCTCATCGAGTATAACAAAGTCCCCTGATCAAGTATAACAAAGTCCCCTGATCGAGTATAACAAAGTCCCCTAATCGAGTATAACAAAGTCCCCTCACCGAGTATAACAAAGTTTCCTGATCGAGTATAACAAATTCCCCTGATCAAGTATAACAAAGTCCGCTGAATGAGTATAACAAAGTCCCCTGATCGAGTATAACAAAGGCCCCTGATCAAGTTTAACAAAGGCCCCTGATCGAGTATAACAACGTCTGCTGATCGGGTATAACAAAGTCCCCTGATCGAGTATAACAAAGTTCCCGAATCGAGAATAACAAAGCCCTGATATATAACAAATTCTGATCGAGTATAACTATAGCCCCTGATCGAGTTTAACAAAGGCCCTGATCGAGTATAACAAAGTCCCTGGTCGAGTATAACAAAGGTCCTCATCGAGTTTAACAAAGGCCCCCATCGACTATAACAAAGTCCCCTGGTCGAGTATAACAAACTCCCCTGGTCAAATATAACAAAGTCCCTGATCGAGTATAACAAAATCCCGTGATGGGATATAAAAGTCCCCTGAACGATTTTTAACAGGCCCTGATCGAGTATAACAAAGTTCCCTGATCGAGTATAACAAAGTCCTGATTGAGTATAACAAAGTCCCTGAACGATTTTAATAAAGGCCCCTGATCGAGTATAACAAAGTTCCTGATCGAGTATAACAAAGTCCCTTGATTGAGTATAACAGCGCCCTGATCGAGATATAACAAGTCCTTGGTCGAGTATAACAAAGTCCCTGAACGAGATAACAGTTCCTGATCGAGTGTAACAAAGTCCCTCACCGATTATAACAAAGTTCCTGTTCGAGTATAACAGCCCCTCATAGAGTATAACAATGTCCCTGATCGAGTATAACAAAGTTCCCTGATCGAGTATAACAAAGGCCCCTCATCGAGTTTAACAAAGGCCCTGATCGAGTATAACAAAGTCCCCTGGTCGACTATAACAAAGTCCCCTGAACGATTATAGCAAAGGCCCCTGATCGAGTATAACAAAGTTCCCTGATCGAGTATAACAAAGCCCTTTAATCGAGCATAACAAAGTCCCCTGATAGAGTATAACAAAGTCCCCAGATCGAGTACAACAAAGGCCCCTCATCGAGTTTAACAAAGGCCCCTCATCGAGTATAACAAAGTACCCTCACCGGGTATAACAAAGTTCCCTGATCGAGTATAACAAAGTCCCCTTTCGAGTATAACACACTCCTCGTCGATTATAACAAAGAACCCTGGTCGAGTATAACAAAGTCCCCTGATCGAGTATAACAAATTCCCTGATCGAGTATAACAAAGTTCCCTAATCGAGTATAACAAAGCCCCCCATCGAGTATAACAAAGTCCCCTGATCGAGTATAACAAAGTCCCCTGATCGAGTATAACAAAGGCCCCTGATCGAGTTTTATCAAAGGCCCCTGATCGAGTATTACAAAGTCCCCTGGTCGAGTATAACAAAACCTTGGTCGAGTATAACAAAGTCCTGATCGAGTATAACAAAGTCCCTGATCGAGTAATAACAAAGTCAGCTGATCGAGTATAACAAAGTCCCTTGATCGAGTATAACAAAGTCCCCTGATCGAGTATAACAAAGGCCCTGATCAAGTTTAACAAAGGCCCTGATCGAGTATAACAAAGGCCCCTGATCGAGTATAACAAAGGCCCCTGATCGAGTAAAAACAAAGTCCCCTGGTCGAGTATAACAAAGGCCCCCATCGAGTATAACAAAGTCCCTGAACGATTATAACAAAGGCCCTGATCGAGTATAACAAAGTTCCTGATCGAGTATAACAATGCCCTTTGATCGAGTATAACAAAGTCCCCTGATAGAGTCTACCAAAGTCCCCTGATCGAGTAAAAAACAGCGCCCTCATCGAGTTTAACAGGCCCCTGATCGAGTATAACAAAGTCCCTTGGTCGAGTATAACAAAGGTCCTCATCGAGTTTAACAAAGGCACCTCATCGACTATAACAAAGTCCCTGGTCGTATAAACAAATACCCCGTCGAGAACAAAGTCCCCTGATCGAGTATAACAAATCCCGTGATGGAATATAAAAGTCCCCGAACGATTATATCAAAGGCCCCTGATCGAGTATAACAAAGTTCCCTGATCGAGTATAACAAATTCTGATCGAGGTAACAAAGTCCCTCACCGAGTATAACAAAGTTCCTGTTCGAGTATAACAAAGCCCCCTCATAGAGTATAACAATGTCCCTGATCGAGTATAACAAAGTTCCTAATCGAGTACAACAAAACCCCTCATCGAGTATAACAAAGTCCCTGATCGAGTATAACAAAGTCCCTCATCGAGAATAACAAAGGCCCCTGATCGAGTTTAACAAAGGCCCCTGATCGAGTATATAACGAAGTCCTTGTCGAGTATAACAAAGTCCCTGAACGAGTATATCAATGTCCTGATCGAGTGTAACAAACTCCCTCGTCGATTATAACAAAGAACCCTGGTCGAGTATAACAAAGTCCCTGATCGAGTATAACGAAGGCCCCTGATCGAGTATAAAAGTTCCCTAATCGAGTATAACAAAGCCTCATCGAGTATAACAAAGTCCCCTGATCGAGTATAACAAAGTCCCCTGATCGAGTATAACAAAGGCCCCTGATCGAGTTTAACAAAGGCCCTGATCGAGTATAACAAAGTCCCTGGTCGAGTATAACAAACTCCCTTGGTCGAGTATAACAAAGTCCCCTGATCGAGTATAACAAAGTCCCCTGATCGAGTATAACAAAGTCCCCTGAACGATTATAACAAAGGCCCTGATCGAGAACAAAGTTCCCTATTCGAGTATAATAAAGGCCCTGATCGAGTTTAACAAAGGCCCTCATCGAGTATAACAAAGTCCCCTGGTTGAGTATAACAAAGGCCCTCATCGAGTTTAACAGCGCTCATCGAGTATAACAAAGTCCCTGGTTGAGATAACAAACTCCTGGTCGAGTATAACAAAGAACCATGGTCGAGTATAACAAAGTCCCCTGATCGAGTATAACAGCGCCCTGATCAAGTTTAACAAAGAGCCCTGATCGAGTATAACAAAGGCCCTGATCGAGTTTAACAAAGGCCCTGATCGAGTATAACAAAGTCCCCTGGTCGAGTATAACAAAGGCCCCTCATCGAGTATAACAAAGTCCCTGAACGATTATAAAAAAAGGCCCCTGATCGTATAACAAACTTCGATCGAGTATAACAATGCCCTTTGATCGAGTATAACAAAGTCCCCTGATAGAGTCTAACAAAGTCCCCTGATCGAGTAAAACAAAGGCCCTCATCGAGTTTAACAAAGGCCCTGATCGAGTATAACAAAGGCCCTGGTCGAGTATAACAAAGGCCCTCATCGAGTTTAACAGCGCCCTCATCATCGAGTATAAACAAAGTCCCTGGTCGAGTATAACAAACTCCCCTGGTCGTATAACAAAGTCCCCGGATCGAGTATAACAAAGTCCTCATCGAGTATAACAAAGTCCCTTGAACGATTAGAACAAAGGCACTCTGATCGAGGCAAAGTTCCCTGATCGAGTATAACAAAGCCCCTGATCGAGTATAATCTATGGCCCTGGTCGAGTATAACAAACTCCCCTGGTCGAGTATAACAAAGTCCCCTGGTCGTATAAATAAAAGTCCCCGGATCGAGTATAACAAAGTCCTCATCGAGTATAACAAAGTCCCTTGAACGATTAGAAAAGGCAACCTGATCGAGTATAACAAAGTCCCCTGATAGAGTATAAAAAAGTCCCTGATCGAGTATAACTATGGCCCTGATCGAGTATAACAAAGTCCCTGGTCGAGTATAACAAACTCCTGGTCGAGTATAACAAAGTCCCCTGATCGAGTATAACAAAATCCCCTGATGGAGTATAAAAAGTCCCCTGAACGATTATAACAAAGGCCCTGATCGAGTATAACAAAGTTCCCTGATCGAGTATAACAAAGTCCCCTGATAGAGTATAACAAAGGCCCCTGATCGAGTTTAACAAAGGCCCCTGATCGAGTATAACAAAGTCCCCTGATCGAGTATAACAAAGGCCCCTGATCGAGTTTAACAAAGGCCCCTGATCGAGTATAACAAAGTCCTTTGGTGGAGTATAACAAAGTCCCCTGAACGAGTATAACAAAGTCGCCTGATCGAGTGTAACAAAGTCCCATCTCCGAGTATAACAAAGTCCCCTGGTCGACTATAACAAAGTCCCCTGAACGATTATAACAAAGGCCCCTGATCGAGTATGACAAAGTTCCCTGGTCGAGTATAACAAAGCCCTTTGATCGAGTATAACAAAGTCCCCTGATAGAGTATAACAAAGTCCCATGATCGAGTATAACAAAGGCCCCTGATCGAGTTTAACAAAGGCCCCTGATCGAGTATAACAAAGTCCCCTGGTCGAGTATAACAAACTCCCCTGGTCGAGTATAACAAAGTCCCCGGATCGAGTATAACAAAGTCCCGATCGAGTATAACAAAGTCCTTGAACGATTAGAACACAGGCCCTCATCGAGTATAACAAAGTCCCCTGATCAAATAAACAAAGTCCCCTGAACGAGTATAACAAAGTCCTGATCGAGTATAACAAAGTCCCCACCGAGTATAACAAAGTTCCCTGATCGAGTATAACAAAGTCCCTGGTCGAGTATAACAAACTCCTCGTCGATTATAACAAAGAACCCTGGTCGAGTATAACAAAGTCCCTGATCGAGTATAACAAAGGCCCTGATCGAGTATAACAAAGGCCCCTGATCGAGTATAACAAAGTCCCTGATCGAGTATAACAAAGTCCGCTGATCGAGTATAACAAAGTCCCTTGATCGAGTATAACAAAGTCCCTAATCGAGTACAACAAAGGCCCTGATCGAGTATAACAAAGGCCCTCATCGAGTATAACAAAGTCCCTGATCAAGTATAACAAAGCCCTGATCAGTTTAACAAAGGCCCTGATCGAGTATAACAAAGTCCCTGGTCGAGAATAAGAAACTCTCCTGGTCGAGTATAACAAGTCCCGTGATCGAGTATAATAAAGTCCCTTTATCGAGTATAACAAAGCCCCCTGATCGAGTATAACAAAGTCCCCGATAGAGTATAACAAATTCTGATCGAAGTATAACTATGGCCCTCATCGAGTTTAACAAAGGCCCTGATCGAGTATAACAAAGTCCCTTGGTCGATTATAACAAAGGTCCTCATCGAGTTTAACAAAGGCCCTCATCGAGTATAACAAAGTCCCTTGTCGAGTATAACAAACTCCCTGGACGAGTATAACAAAGTCCCCTAATGGAGTATAACAAAGTCCCTGAACGATTATAACAAAGGCCCTGATCGAGTATAACAAAGTTCCTGATCTAGTATAACAAAGCACCTGATCGAGGCATAACAGCACCCTGATCGAGTATAACAAAGTCCCCTGATAGAGTATAACAAAGTCCCCTGATCGAGTATAACAAAGGCCCCTGATCGAGTTTAACAAAGCCCTCTGATCGGGTATAACAAAGACCTCTGATCGGGTATAACAAAGGCCCCTGATCGAGTATAACAAAGTCCCTTGATCGAGTATAACAAAGGCCCCTGATCGAGTTTAACAAAGGCCCCTGATCGAGTAAAATAAAGTCCCCCGGTCGAGTATAACAAAGGCCCCTCATCGAGTTTAACAAAGGCCCTCATCGAGTATTAACAAAGTCCCCTGAACGAGTATAACAAAGTCCCCTGAACGATTATAACAAAGGTCCCTGATCGAGTATAACAAAGTTCCCTGATCGAGTATAACAAAGCCCCCTGATCGAGTATAACAAAGTCCCCTGGTCGAGTATAACAAAGTCCCGTGATCGAGTATAACAAAGGCCCCTGATCGAGTTTAACAAAGGCCCCTGATCGAGTATAACAAAGACCCCTGGTCGAGTATAACAAAGGCCCCTCTTCGAGTATAACAAAGTCCCCTGGTCGAGTATAACAAACTCCCCTGGTCGAGTATAACAAAGTCCCATGAACGATTATACCAAAGGCCCCTCATCGAGTATAACAAAGTTCCCTGATCGAGTATAACAAAGCCCTTTGATCGAGTATAACAAAGTCCCCTGATAGAGTATAACAAAGTCCCCTGATCGAGTATAACAAAGGCCCCTGATCGAGTTTAATAAAGGCCCCTGATCGAGTATAACAAAGGCCCCTGGTCGAGTATAACAAAGGCCCCTCATCGAGTTTAACAAAGGCCCCTCATCGAGTATAACAAAGTCCCCTGGTCGAGTATAACAAACTCCCCTGGTCGAGTATAACAAAGTCCCCGGATCAAGTATAACAAACTCCCTGATCGAGTATATCAAAGTCCCTTGAACGATTAGAACACAGGCCCCTGATCAAGTATAACAAAGCCCCCTGATCGTGTATAACAAAGCCCCCTCATCGAGTATTACAAAGTCCCCTGATCAAGTATAACAAAGTCCCCTGAACGAGTATAACAAAGTCCCCTGACCGAGTATAACAAAGTCCCCTCACCGAGTATAACAAACTTCCCTGATCGAGTATAACAAAGTCCCCTGGTCGAGTATAACAAACTCCCCTTGTCGAGTATAACAAAGAACCCTGGTCGAGTATAAAAAAGTCCCCTTATCGAGTATAACAAAGGCCCCTGATTGAGTATAACAAAGGCCCCTCATCGAGTATAACAAAGTCCCCTAATCGAGTATAACAAAGTCCGCTGATCGAGTATAACAAAGTCCCTTGATCGAGTATAACAAAGTCCCCTGATCGAGTATAAAAAAGGCCCCTGATCAAGTTTAACAGAGGCCCCTGATCGAGTATAACAAAGTCCCCTGGTCGAGTATAACAAACTCTCCTGGTCGAGTATAACAAAGTCCACTGATCGACTATAACAAAGTCCTTTTATCGAGTATAACAAACTCCCCTGGTCGAGTATAACAAAGTCCCCTGATCGAGTATAACAAAGTTCCCTGATCGAGTATAACAAAGTCCCCTTAACGATTATAACAAAGGCTCCTGATCGAGTATAACAAAGTTCCCTGATCGAGTATAACAAAGCCCCCTGATTGAGTATAACAAAGTACCCTGAAAGAGTATAATAAAGTCCCCTGGTCGAGTATAACAAACTCCCCTGGTCCAGTATAACAAAGTCCCCTGATCGAGTATAACAAAATCCCCTGATGGAGTATAACAAAGTCCCCTGAACGATTATAACAAAGGCCCCTGATCGAGTATAATAACGTTCCCTGATCGAGTATAACAAAGCACCCTGATCGAGTATAACAAATTCCCCTGATAGAGTATAACAAAGTCCCCTGATCGAGTATAACAAAGGCCCCTGATCGAGTTTAACAAAGTCCCCTGATCGAGTTTAACAAAGGCCCCTAATCGAGTATAAGAAAGTCCTTTGGTCGAGTATAACAAACTCCCCTGGTCGAGTATAACAAAGTCCCCTGGTCGAGTATAACAAAGGCCCCTCATCGAGTTTAAGAAAGGCCCCTCATCGAGTATAACAAAGTCCCCTGGTCGAGTATAACCAATTCCCCTCACCGGGATTAACAAAGTTCCCTGATCGAGTATAACAAAGCCCCCCTCATAGAGTATAACAATGTCCCCTGATCGAGTATAGCAAAGTCCCCTGATCGGGTATAACAAAGGCCCCTGATCGAGTATAACAAAGGCCCATGTTCGAGTTTAACAAAGACCCCTGATCGAGTATAACATAGTCCTTTGATCGAGTATAACAAACTCCTCTGGTCGAGTATAACAAATTCCCCTGATCGAGTATAACAAAGTCCCCTGATCGAGTATAACAAAGTCCCTTGAACGATTATAACAAAGGCCCCTGATCGAGTATAACAAAGTTCCTGATCGAGTATAACAAAGCACCCTGATGGAGTTTAACAAAGTCCCCTGATAGAGTATAACAAAGTCCCTTGATCGAGTATAACAAAGGCGCCTGATCGAGTTTAACAAAGGCTCCTGATCGAGTATAACAAAGTCCCCTGGTCGAGTATAACAAAGGCCCCTCATCGAGTTTAACAAAGGCCCCTATCGAGTATAACAAAGTCCCTGATCGATAATAACAAAGGCCCTCATCGAGTATAACAAAGGCCCTCATCGAGTATATAACAAAGTCCCCTTAATCGAGTAAAACAAAGTCCGGATCGAGTATAACAAAGTCCCCTGATCGAGTATAACAAACTCCCCTGATCGAATATAACAAAGGCCCCTCATCAAGTTTAACAAAGGCCCCTGATCGAGTATAACAAAGTCTCCTGGTCGAGTATAACAAACTCTCCTGGTCGAGTATAACAAAGTCCCCTAATCGAGTATAACAAAGTCCCCTGATCGAGTATAACAAAATCCCCTGATGGAGTATAGCAAAGTCCCCTGAACGATTTTAACAAATGCCCCTGATCGAGTATAACAAAGTTCCCTGATCGAGTATAACAAAGCACCCTGATCGAGTATAACAAAGTCCCCTGATAGAGTATAACAAAGGCCCCTGATCGAGTTTAACAAAGGCCCCTGATCGAGTTTAACAAAATCCTCTGATCGGGTATAACAAAGGCCCCTCTTCGAGTTTAACAAAGGCCCCTCATCGAGTATAACCAAGTCCCCTGATCGAGTATACCAAAGTCCCCTGATCGAGTATAACAAAGTCCCTTGAACGATTATAACAAAGGCCCCTGATCGAGTAAAACAAAGTTCTGATCGAGTATAACAAAGCACCTCTGATCGAGTTTAACAAAGTCCCCTGATAGAGTATAACAAAGTCCCTTGATCGAGTATAACAAAGGCCCCTGGATCGAAGCTTAACAAAGGCCCCTTGATCGAGTATAACAAAGTCCCCTGGTCGAGTATAACAAAGGCCCTCATCGAGTTTAACAGCGCCCTCATCGAGTATAACAAAGTCCCCTGATCGATTATAACATAGGCCCCTCATCGAGTATAACAAAGGCCCCTCATCGAGTAAAACAAAGTCCCCTGATCGAGTAAAACAAAGTCCGCTGATCGAGTATAACAAAGTCCTCTGATCGAGTATAACACGCTCCCCTGATCGAATATAACAAAGGCCCCTCATCAAGTTTAACAAAGGCCCCTGATCGAGTATAACAAAGTCTCCTGGTCGTGTATAACAAACTCTCCTGGTCGAGTATAACAAAGTCCCCTGATCGAGTATAACAAAGTCCCCTGATCGAGTATAACAAAATCCCCTGATGGAGTATAGCAAAGTCCCCTGAACGATTATAACAAAGGCCCCTGATCGAGTATAACAAAGTTCCCTGATCAAGTATAACAAAGCACCCTGATCGAGTATAACAAAGTCCCCTGATAGAGTATAATAAAGTCCCCTGATCGAGTATAACAAAGGCCCCTGATCGAGTTTAGCAAAGGCCCCTGATCGAGTTTAACAAAGGCCCCTGATCGAGTATAACAAAGTCCTTTGGTCGAGTATTACAAACTCCCCTGGTCGAGTATAACAAAGTCCCCTGTTCGAGTATAACAAAGGCCCCTCATCGAGTTTACTAACGGCCCCTCATCGAGTATAACAAAGTCGCCTGGTCAAGTATAACAAAGTCCCCTCACCGAGTATAACAAAGTTCCCTGATCGAGTATAACAAAGCCCCCCTCATGATCGAAGTTTAACAAAGGCCCCCACGTATAACAAAGTCCCCTGATCTAGTATAACAAAGTCCCCTGAACGATTATAACAAAGGTCCCTGGATCGAGTATAACAAAGTTCCCTGATCGAGTATAACAAAGCCCCCTGATCGAGTATAACAAAGTCCCCTGGTCGAGTATAACAAAGTCCCACATCGAGTATACCAGCGCCCTGATCGAGTTTAACAAAGCGCCCCTGATCGAGTATAACAAAGGCCCCTGGTCGAGTATAACAAAAGCCCTCTTCGAGTTTAACAAAGGCCTCTCATCGAGTATAACAAAGTCCCTGGTCGAGTATATCAAACTCCTGGTCAGAGTATACCAAAGTCCCCTGATCGAGTATAACAAAGTCCCCTGATCAAGTATAACAAAGCCCCCTCATCGAGTATCACAAAGTCCCTTGATCGAGTATAACAACGGCCCCTGATCGAGTATACCAAAGTCCCTTGATCGAGCATAACAAAGGCCCCTGGTCGAGTATAACAAAATCCCCTGATCGTGTATAACAGAGTCCCTCATCGAGTTTAACAAAGACCCCTCATCGAGTATAACAAAGTCCCCTGGTCGAGTATAAAGCTCCCTGGTCGAGTATAACAAAGTCCCCGGATCGAGTATATAACAAACCCCTGATCGAGTATATCAAAGTCCCTTGAACGATTAGAACACAGGCCCCTGTTCAAGTATTACAAAGCCCCCTGATCGTGTATAACAAAGCCCCCTCATCGAGTATTACAAAGTCCCCTGATCAAGTATAACAAAGTCCCCTGGTCGAGTACAACAAACTCCCCTCGTCGAGTATAACAAAGAACCCTGGTCGAGTATAACAAAGTCCCTGATCGAGAATAACAAAGGCCCCTCATCGAGTATAACAAAGGCCCCTCATCGAGTATAACAATGTCCCCTAATCGAGTATAACAAAGTCCGCTGATCGAGTATAACAAAGTCCCTTGATCGAGTATAACAAAGCCCCCTGATCGAGTATAAAAAAGCCCCTGATCAAGTTTAACAAAGGCCCCTGATCGAGTATAACAAAGTCCCCTGGTCGAGTATAACAAACTCTCCTGGTCGCGTATATCAAAGTCCACTGATCGAGTATAACAAAGTCCTTTTATCGAGTATAACAAACTCCCCTGGTCGAGTATAACACAGTCCCCTGATCGAGTATAACAAAGTCCCTTGAACGATTATAACAAAGGCCCCTGATCGAGTATAACAAAGTTCCCTAATCGAGTATAACAAAGCACCCTGATCGAGTATAACAAAGTCCCCTGATAGAGTATAACAAAGTCCCCTGATCGAGTATAACAAAGGCCCCTGATCGAGTTTAACAAAGGCCCCGTGATCGAATGTAACAAAGTCCCCTGGTCGAGTATAACAAAGGCCCCTCATCGAGTTTAACAAGTCGCTTGATCGGTGATTATAACAAAGTCCCTATTCGAGGTATAACCGAAATCCCTAGTCGGCGAGTATAAAATGGCCCCTAATCGGTATAACAATGTCCCTCATCGAGTATAGCAAGTCCCTTATCAGGTATAACTAAAGAATCTCCTGATCGGGCGTATCAACAAAGTCCCTGATCGAGTAGCAGGAGGGCCTCTGATCAAAAGGCTATAACAAAGGCCCCTCATCAAGTATAACAAGTCCCTGATCCGGAAACAAAAAGAATCCCCGTGATCGGGTATAACAAAGTCCCCTGATCCCGAGTATAAAGTCCAATGATCGAGAATAACAAGGTACCCTAATCGAAAGGTATAGCAAAGCCCCCTAATCGAGTAAAAACAAAGCCCCCTGATCGAGTATAACAAAGTCCCCTAATCGAATATAACAAAGTCTCCTGTTCGAGTATAACAAAGGCCCCTGATCGAGTTTAACAGAGGCCCATGATCGAGTATAACAAAGTCCCCTGGTCGAGTATAACAAAGGACCCTCATCGAGTTTAACAAAGGCCCCTCATCGAGCATAACAAAGTTCCCTGTTCGAGTATAACAAACTCCCCTGGTCGAGTACAACAAAGTCCCCTGATCGAGTATAACAAAGTCCCCTGATCGAGCATAACAAAGTCCCCTGAACGAATAGAACAAAGGCCCCTGATCAAGAATAACAAAGCCTCCTGATCGAGTATAACAAAGCCCCCTTATCGACTATAACAAAATCCCCTGATCAAGTGTAACAAATTCCCCTGAATGAGTAGAACAAAGTCCCCTAATCGAGTTTAACAAAGGCCCCTCATCGAGAATAACAAAGGCCTTTGATCGAGTTTAACAAAGGCCCCTATTCGAGTATAACAAAGTCCCCTGATCGAGTATAACAAAGTCCCCTGAACGAGTATAACACAGTCCCATCATCGAGTATAACAATGTCCTCCTATCGAATATAACAATGTCCCCTGATCGAGTATAACAAAGTCCCCTCATCGAGTATAACAAAGGCCCTTCATCGAGTATAACAAAGTCCCCTGATCGAGTATAACAAAGTCGCCTGATCGAATATAACAAAGTCCCCTGAACGATTATAACAAAGGCCCCTGGTCGAGTATAACAAAGCCCCCTGATCGAGTATAACACAGCCCCCTAATCGAGTATAACAAAGTCCCCTGATCAAGGTTAACAAAGTCCCCTGAACGAGTATAACAAACTCCCCTGATCGAGTATAACAAAGTCCCCTAATCGGGTATAACAAAGGCCCCTGATCGAGTATAACAAAGTTTCCTAATTGAGTAAAACAAAGCCCCCTGATCGAGTATAACAAAGACCCCTGATCGAGTATAACAAAGTCCCCTGGTCGAGTATAACAAAGGCCCCTCATCGAGTTTAACAAAGGCCCCTCATCGAGTATAACAAGTCTCTTGGTTCGAGTATAACAAACTCCCCTGGTCGAGTATAACAAAGGCCCCTGATGGAGTTTAACAAAGGCCCCTCATCGAGTAAAACAAAGTCCCCTGGTCGAGTATAACAAAGGCCCCTGATCGAATATAACAAAGGCGCCTGAACGCGTATAACAAAGGCCCCTGATCGAGTATAACAAAGTTCCCTGATCGAGTATAACAAAGCCCCCTGATCGAGTATAACAAAGTCCCCCTGATCGAGAATAACAAAGTCCCCTGATCGAGTATAACAAAGCCCCCTGATCAAGTATAACAAAGGCCCCTAATCGAGTAAAACAAAGACCCCCGGTCGAGTATAACAAAGTCCCCTGATCGAGTATAACAAAGGCCCCTGATCAAGTATAACAAAGTTCCCTGATCGAGTATAACGAAGACCCTGATCGAGTATAACAAAGTCCCCTTATCGAGTATAACAAACTCCCCAGGTCGAGTATAACTAAGTCCCCTGATCGAATATAACAAAGTCCCCTGATCGAGTATAACAAAGTCGCCTGAACGATTATAACAAAGTCCACTATTCGAGTATAACAAAGTCCCCTGATCGAGTATAAAAATGACCCCTAATCGAGTATAACAAATTCCCCTCATCCAGTATAACAAAGTCCCCTGATCGAGTATAACAAAGCCCCCTCATCGAGAATAACAAAGTCCCCTCATCGAATATAACAAAGTCCCTGAACGAGTATAACAAACTCCCTGGTCGAGTATAACAAAGTCCCTGATCGAGTATAAAATGGCCCTAATCGAGGATAACAAAGTCCCTGAACGATTATAACAAAGGACCCTGATCGAGTATAACAAAGCCCCTGATCAAGTAGAACAAAGGCCTAATCGAGTATAACAAAGTCCCTGGTCGAGTATAACAAAGTCCCTGATCGAGTATAACAAAGTTCCTGATCGGGTTTAACAAAGCCCCTGATCGAGTATAACAAAGTCGCCTGATCGAGTATAACAAAGTCCCTGATCGAGGTATAACAAAGGGCCCTGATCGGGGTTTACAAAAGGCCCTGATCGAGTATAACAAAGTCCCTGGTCGAGTATAACAAAGACGCCTGAACAAGTATAACAAAGGCCCTGATCGAGTATAACAAAGTTCCTGATCGAGTATAACAAAGCCCTGATCGGGTATAACAAGCCCCCCTTATCTTGAATTAAAAGTCCCCTGATCGAGTATAACAAAGTCCCCTGATCAGTATAACAAAGGCCCTGATCGAGTATAACAAAGTCCCATGATCGAGTATAACAAAGGCCCTTATCTTGAATAACAAAGTCCCTTATCGAGAATAACAAAGTCCCTGATCGAGTATAACAAAGCCCCTGATCAAGTATAACAAAGGCCCTGATCGAGTATAACAAAGTCCCCTGGTCGAGTATAACAAAGTCCCTGATCGGGTATAGCAAAGGCCCTGATCGAGTATAACAAAGTTCCTGATCGAGCATAACCAGCCTCATCAGGTATAACAAAGTCCCCTTATCGAGAATAACAAGTCCCTGATCAGTAAACAAAGCCCTGATCAAGCAACAAAGGCTCCAAATCGAGTATAACAAGTCCCAGATCGAGTATAAGTCCCCTAATCAGTATAACAAAGGCCCTGATCCGGTATCAAGGCCCCTCATCGGGTAAAACAAAGTCCCTGATCCAGTATAACAATGTCCCTTCACGAGTATAATAAAGTTCCCTGATCGAGGATAACAAAGCCCCCTCATAGGGTTTAACAAAGTCCTCTGATCAATTATAACAAAGTCCCTGATCGGGTATAACAAAGGCCCCTGATCGAGTATAACAAAGGCTCCTCATCGAGTATAACAAAGTCCCATGATCGAGGTATAAAGTCCCTCATCGAATAACAAGTCCCTGATCGAGTATAACAAATTCCCTGATCGAGGTAGAACAAAGTCCTCATCGAGTATAACAAAGGCCCTCATCGAGTATAACTAAGTCCCCTGATCGAGTATAACAAAGCCCCTGATCAAGTATAACAAAGGCTCCAGATCGAGTATAACAAGTCCCCTGGTCGAGCAAAGCCCCTGATCGAGTATAACAAAGTCCCTGATCGAGTATGACAAAGTCCCCTGGTCGACTATAACAAAGTCCCCTGATCAAGTATAACAAAGGCTCGATCGGGTATAACAAGTCCCCTTCGAGTATAACAAAGTCCCTGAACGAGTATAACAGGCCCTGCTCGAGTATAACAAAGGACCTAAAGTCTATAACAATGTCCCCTGATCGAGTATAACAAAGCCCGCTCATCGAGTATAACAAAGTCCCTGATTGAGGAATAACAAAGTCCTCAGGTCGAGTATAACAAAGACACTTGAACTAGTATAACAAAGGCCCTGATCGAGTATAACAAAGTTCCCTGATCGAAGTATAACAAGGCCCTGCTCAAGAGTATAACAAAGGCCCCAGATAGAGTATAACAAAGTCCCTGGTCGAGTATAACAAAGTCCCTGAACGATTATAACAAAGTCCCTGATCGAGTATAACAAAGTCCCTGAACGATTATAACAAAGGCCCTGATCGAGGTATAACAAGGTTCCTGATCGAGTATAAAGCCCCCTCATCGGAATAACAAAGTCCCTAATCGAGAATAACAAAGTCCCTGATCGAGTATAACAAAGGGCCCCTGATCGAGTTTAACAGAGGACCATGATCGAGTATAAACAAAGTCTCCTGGTCGAGATATAACAAAGGCCCCTCATCGAGTTAACAAAGCCCCTCATCGAGTATAACAAAGTTCCCTGTTCGAGTATAACAAAGTCCCCTGTCGAGAATAACAAAGTCCTGATGCGGAGTATAACAAAGGCCCCTGATCAAGTATAACAAAGCACCCTGATCGAGTATAACAAAGCCCCCTCATCGACTATAACAAAATCCCCTGATCAAGTGTAACAAAGTCCCCTGAATGAGTAGAACAAAGTCCCCTAATCGAGTTTAACAAAGGCCCCTCATCGAGAATAACAAAGGCCTTTGGTCGAGTTTAAAAAAGGCCCCTATTCGAGTATAACAAAGTCCCCTGATCGAGTATAACAAAGTCCCCTGAACGAGTATAACACAGTCCTATCATCGAGTATAACAATGTCCTCTCATCGAATATAACAATGTCCCCTGATCGAGTATAACAAAGTCCCCTCATCGAGTATAACAAAGGCACTTCATCGAGTATAACAAAGTCCCCTGATCGAGTATAACAAAGTCCCCTGATCGAGTATAACAAAGTCCCCTGAACGATTATAACAAAGGCACCTGATCAAGTATAACGAAGCCCCCTGATCAAGTATAACAAAGCCCCCTAATCGAGTATAACAAAGTCCCCTGATCAAGTTTAACAAAGTCCCCTGAACGAGTATAACAAAGTCCCCTGATCAAGTATAACAAAGTCCCCTAATCGGGTAAAACAAGGCTGATCTATACAAAGTTTCCTGATCCAGTAAAACAAAGCCCCCTGATCGAGAGTATTACAAGACCCCTGATCGAGTATAACAAAGTCCCCTGATCGAGTATAACAAAGTCCCTGAACGATTATAACAAAGGCCCTGATCCAGGTATAACAAAGTTTTCCTGATCGAGTAAAAACAAAAGCCCCCTGATCGAGTATAACAAAGTCTCCTGATCGAGTATAACAAAGTCCCTGTCTATAACAAAGCCCTGATGAGGTTTAACAAAGGCCCCTCATCGAGTATAACAAAGTCCCCTGGTCGAGAATAACAAAGGCCCCTGATCGAATATAACAAAGGCGCCAGAACGAGTATAACAAAGGTCCCTGATCGAGTATAACAAAGTTCCCTGATCGAGTATAACAAAGCCCACTGATCGAGTATAACAAAGTCCCTCTCATCGAGAATAAGAAAGTCCCCTGATCGAGTATAACAAAGCCCCCTCATCAAGTATAATATAGGCCCCTGATCGAGTATAACAACGACCCCTGGTCGAGTATAACAAAGTCCCCTGATCGAGTATTACAAAGGCCTTTGATCGAGTATAACAAAGGCCCCTGATCGAGTATAACAAACTCCCCTGGTCGAGTAAAACAAAGTCCCTGATCGAGTATAACAAAGTCCCTAATCGAGTATAACAAAGTCGCCTGAACGATTATAACAAAGTCCCCTATTCGAGAATAACAAAGTCCCCTGATTGAGTATAAAAATGGCCCCTAATCGAGTATAACAAAGTCCCCTCATCGAATATAACAGAGTTCCCTGATCGAGTATAACAAAGTCCCCTCATCGAGTATAACAAAGTCCCCTGATCGAGGATAACAAAGTCCTTGATCTAGTATAAAAAAGTCCCCTGATCGAGTAAAACAAAGTCGCCTGAACGATTATAACAAAGTCCCCTATTCGAGTATAACAAAGTCCCCTGATCGAGTATAAAAATGACCCCTAATCGAGTATAACAAAGTCCCCTCATCCAGTATAGCAAAGTCCCCTGATCGAGTATAACAAAGCCCCCTCATCGAGAATAACAAAGTCCCCTCATGGAATATAACAAAGTCCCCTGATCGAGTATAACAAAGTCCCCTGATCGAGTATAACAAAGTCCCCTGATCGAATATAACAAAGTCCCCTGAACGAGTATAACAAACTCCCCTGGTCGAGTATAACAAAGTCCCCTGATCGAGTATAACAAAGTCCCCAGATCGAGTATAACAAAGTCGCCTGAACGATTATAACAAAGTCCCCTATTCGAGTATAACAAAGTCCCCTGAACGAGTATAAAAATGGCCCCTAATCGAGGATAACAAAGTCCCCTGAATGATTATAACATAGGACCCTGATCGAGTATAACAAAGTTTCCTGATCGAGTAAAACAAAGCCCCCTGATCGAGTATAACAAAGTCCATTAATCGAGTATAACAAAGTCTCCATTTCGAGTATAACAAAGGCCCCTGATCGAGTTTAACAAAGGCCCCTCATCGAGTTTAACAAAGGCCCCTCATCGAGTATAACAAAGTTCCCTGTTCGAGTATAACAAACTCCCCTGGTCGAGTATAACAAAGTCCCCTGATCGAGTATAACAAAGTCCCGTGATCGAGTATAACAAAGTCCCCTGAACGAATAGAACAAAGGCCCCTGATCAAGTATAACAAAGCCCCCTGATCGAGTATAACGAGTCGAGTATAAAAAAGATACTCATCGAATATAACAAAGATCCCCCAAATCCGGGTATAACAAAGCCCCCCTTATCTTGAGACCAACAAGAGTCCTTATAGAGAATAACAAAGTCCCTGATCGAGTGCTAACCAAAGGCCTGATCAAGTATAACAAAGGCCCTGATCCGAGTATAACCATAGGTCCTGGTCAGGTATAACAAGGTCCCTGATCGAGAATAGCAAAAATATTTGATCGAGTATAACAAGTTCCTGATCGAGAGCATAACCAAAGCCCCCTCATCCGAGTATAACAAAGAAGTCCCCCGAGAATAAGCAAGTCCCTGATCAGGTATAACAAAGCCCCTGATCCATTATAACCAAAACCCCAAATCCAGTATACTTCAGAATTGGTCAAATTATAACAAAAGTCCCTAATAATCATGGTATATGAGGCCCTGATCCGAGTATAACAGCCCCTCATAGGCTCTAAACAGGAATCTGATCCCGAAATATATGTCCCCTCACAGAATTATAATAAAGTTCCTGATCAGGGATATAAAAGCCCCTCATAGAGTTACTTAAAATCCTCCAGTCAGGTATAGCAAAGTCCATGATCGGGTATAACGAGTCCCTGATCTGTTATGAGGTCTGATCGAGTATAGCAAAGTCCCATGATCGGGTATAACAGTCCCTGTTCAGGTATAACATGTCCCTGATCGAGTATAACAAGGGCTGATCGAGTATATCTTAGTCTCCTGATCGAGTATAACAGCACTGATCATGTTTATGGCTCCTGATCGAGTATAACAAAGTCTGGTCGAGTTAACAATTTTACTGGTTGGTTTGGCAAGTACATGATCGGTATGACAATGTCCCTGGTAAATATAACAAAGTCCCCTGATCAGTATAACAAAGGGCCTAGATCGGTTGTTAAAAGTCCTTTTCGAGTATAACAAGTCACCTGATCGGTTTATATGGCCCATGATCTAGTATAATAAAGGACCCTAATAGTATATAAGTGTCCCTTATGGAGTAACTAAGTCGCTTATCGAGTATAACAAAGGCCCTGATCGCGCTGCAACAAAACCAGATCGAGTATAACAAAGGTTCTAATTAAAGGTTTAACAAAAGAGCCCCTGATAAAGGTA
>NW_024756196.1:0-3556 GCF_018991925.1 Homarus americanus
TTGGATTTAACGCTATTTAACGTTGGTTTAATGCCATTTAACGATGTTTAACGCCCATTTAACGTTAGTTTAACGCCATTTAACGTTAGTTTAACAACCATTTAACGTTGGTTTAACGTCATTTAACGTTAGTTTAACGCCATTTAACGATTAGTTTAACGCCATTTAACGTTAGTTTAACGTTATTTAACTTAATTAAACGCCATTTAACGTTAGTTAACCATTTAACAATGGTTAACGCAATTTAACGTTAGTTTAACGCCCCATTTAACATCATTTTAGCAACCAATTAAACGCCATTTAACGTTGAACGCCATTTAACTTAGTTTAACGATATTTAACATTAATTAAACGCCATTTAACGTTAGTTTAACGCCATTTAAACGATGTTTAACGCCATTTAACATTAGTTTAACCATTTAACGTTAGTTTAACGCCATTTAACGTTACTTTACGCCGACTAACATAATTAAAGCATATAACACTTAATTCCAACGCCATTAAACATTAATTTAACGCCAATTAACGTTAGATTTAACGCCATTTAACATTACTTCAACATCATTTTACAATTAACGCCATTTAACGTTAGTTTAACGCCATTAACAGCAAAACCAATTAAACGCCATTTTAACGTTAGTTTAACGCCATTTAACGTTAGTTAACGCCATTTAACGTTAGTTAACGCCATAATGCGAATTTAACCATTGCAGTTTAACGCCCTATCACCTTAATTTAACGCCATTTAACAAACAACACACCCAACGTTAGTTTAACGCCACAACGTTAGTTTACAACGCCATTAACTTTAACCTTAACCAATTAAACTCCATTTAACTGGTTTAACACCATTTAACGTTGGTTTAACGCCATTTATCGTTAATTTAACCATTTAACGTTAATTACGCCAATTAACGTTAGTTAAACGCATTTAACGTTAATTTAACGCCATTAACGAAACCAAACGTTAGTTTAACGCCATTTAACGCGTTAGTTTAACTCCATTTAACGTTAATTTAACGCCATTTAACGTTAATTTAACTCCTTTAACGTTAGTTTAACTCCATTTAACGTTAATTTAACGCCATTTAACGCCCAAACAAAACCAAACATTCAGTTTAACTCCATTTAACGTTAGTTTAACTTTCATTAACATAATTAAACACAATTAACGTGGTTTAACGCCATTTAACGTTAGTTTACGCCATTTAACGTTAGTTAACGCCATTTAACGTTAATTAAACGCTGGCGACAGTTAATGCCAATTAACAAGTTTAACGCCATTTTAACGTTAATTTAACATATTTAACGTTGGTTAACCCATTCTAACGTTGGTTTAACGCCATTTAACGTTAGTTTAACGCCTTTAACGTTAGTTTAACAGCATTTAACGTTATTTAACTGTAATTAAACGCCATATTAACCTTGGTAAACGCCCATTTAACGTTAGTTTAACGCCATTTAACGTTAGTTTACGCCATTTAACATTAGTTTAACGCCATTTAACGTAATTAAACGCCATTTAACAATAGTTTAACGCCAATTAACATAGTTAACGATATTTAACATAAATTAAACTCCATTTAACGTTAGTTTACGCCATTTAACGTTAATTTAACGGCATAACGTTAGTTTAACGGCATTAACGTTAGTTTAACGCCATTTAACGATGGTACCCTTAACGTTGTACATATTTAACATAATTAAACGCCATTTGCTTTAGTTTAACGCCATTTAACGTAGTTTAACGCCATTAACGTTAGTTCAACGCAATTTAACATGGAACCCATTTAACGTCATTTAACCTTAATTAAACGCCATTAACGTTAGTTTAACGCCATTTAACATTAGTTTAACGACATTTAACCTTAATTAAACGCCATTTAACATTAGTTTAACATTAAACGTTAGTTAATGCCATTAACGTTAATTTAACGCCATTTGCTGAAAGTTTAACGCCATTTACCTTACTTTAACGCCATTAACGTTAGTTAACGTTTTAACCATAATTAAACGCCATTTAACGATGGTTTAACGCCATTATCTTTAGTTTAACGCATTTAAAAATCGGTTTAACACCACCATTAACATTGGTTTAATAACCCATACAACATAATTAAACGCCATTTAACGTTAGTTTAACCATTTAACGTGTTTAGCAATTTAACGTTAATTTAAACAGCCATCTATCGCCAATTTAACGCCATTTACCGTTAGTTAACGCCATTAACGTTAGTTTACCACATTTAACTAATTAAACTCCATTTAACGTTAGTTTAACGCCATTTAACGTTAGTTTAACGCCATTTAACGTTAGTTTAACGCCATTTAACGTTGGTTAACGCCATTTAACGTTAGTTAACGTCATTTAACGTTAATTTAACGCTATTTAACGTTAGTTTAACGCCATTTAACGTTGGTTTAACGTTATTATACAATTGAAACGCCATTACGTTAGCATAACTCTGCGGTTTAACGCCATTTAACGTCAATTTAACGCCATTTAACGTTAGTTTAACGCCATTTAACGTTGTTTAACGATTTAACCTTAATTAAACGCCGTTTTAACTTTGGTTTAACGCCATTTAACGTAAGTTTAACGCCATTTATCGTTAGTTTAAACGCCATTTAACGTTGTTTAACGCCATTTAACGTTAAAAATTTAACGCCATTTAACGTTAGTTTAACGCCATTTAACGTTAGTTTAACGGCATTTAACGTTAGTTTAACGCCATTTAACGTTAGTTTAACGTTATTTAACCTTAATTAAACGCCATTTAACGTTAGTTTAACGCCATTTAACGTTAGTTTACCGCCATTTAACGTTAGTTTAACGCCATTTAACGTTAGTTTAATGCCATTTAACGATAGTTTAACGCCATTTAACGTTAGTTCAACGCCATTTAACGTTAGTTTAACGCCATTTAACGTTAGTTTAACGTCATTTAACGTTAGTTTAACGCCATTTACCGTTAATTTTAACGCCATTTAACGTTATTTAACGTCATTTATCGTAATTAAACGCCATTTAACGTTAGTTTAACGCCATTTAACATTAGTTTAACGCCATTTAACGTTAGTTTAACGCCATTTAACATTAGTTTAACGTCATTTAACCTTAATTAAACGCCATTTAACGTTAGTTTAACGCCATTTAACATTAGTTTAACGATATTTAACATTAATTAAACGCCATTTAACGTTAGTTTAACGGCATTTAACGTTAGTTTAACGCCATTTAACGTTAGTTTAACGCCATTTAACGTTAGTTTAACGCCATTTAACGTTAGTTTAACGTTATTTGTAATTAAACGCCATTTAACGTTAGTTTAACGCCATTAAACATTAATTTAACGCCAATTAACGTTAGTTTAACGCCATTTAACTTAGTTTAACGTCATTTTAACCTTAATTAAGCCATTTAACGTTAGTTTAACGCCACTAACATTAGTTTAACGATATTTAACCTTAATTAAACGCCATTTAACGTTAGTTTAACGGCATTTAACGTTAGTTTAACGCCATTTAACGTTAGTTTACGCCATTTAACGTTAAC
>NW_024756197.1:0-7299 GCF_018991925.1 Homarus americanus
GAGGCTTCCATAAGTGACGTGAGGCTACTGGAGGCTTCCATAAGTGACGTGAGGCTACTGGAGGCTTCCATAAGTGACGTGAGGCTACTGGAGGCTTCCATAAGTGACGTGAGGCTACTGGAGGCTTCCATAAGTGACGTGAGGCTACTGGAGGCTTTCATAAGTACTGGAAGGCTTCAAAATTTTAACATGATTCTCCTGGGGCGAGCGACGTGTTCCTCAAGAAGCCTCAAGGAGTAACCTTATAACACCTGTAAGTTACTACGGTACTCTAGACACACCTGTGAGTTACCAGGAAACTCTAAGAGTGGCGTGTGAGTGACGTGCTACTCATCCTAAGGCTACAGTAGTTTAGTGTGTGTGTGTGTGTGTATGTGTGTGTGTGTGTGTGTGTGTGTGTGTGTGTGTGTGTGTACATATTTGACTACACCCTGTATTTGTGTGTGTATATTCTATCTATACATTGCCAGGTATACATATACAATATTTCACCTCTTCTGGACCACCACACATATATGTATCGTGTCATGTATGGAGTTAAGATTGCATGTATGTATGTATATATACCTGTATACGTTTATGTGTACTATGTATGTTTGTATGAGCCCAGTTGAGTGTTGTATACAGTTACCATACAACTGTTACCTGTATGTCTCTCACCGCTGTATACTACTGTACTGTATGGCCACACTGTATGGCCACACCGCTGTATACTACTGTACTGTATGGCCACACTGTATGACCACTCCGCCGTATAGGCCACACCGCTGTATTACTCCACCATTGTCGTCTTTAACCATCAATATATAATAAGTTGTTACTGATGTTTATTTTATACCTGACTGAAGGGGAAGCTTATCAACACACATGGGGTAATCGTAATCTGTAATCGATTACAATCTTATTTTAGCAAAGTAATCGTAATCGATTACATACAAAATGTAATCGTAATCACGATCACTTTCACGATTACAAGCCCTGCGGAATCATCGACCATGACACCTCAAGCGAGCAAAATAAACTGTTTAGCTACTTGTCTGGTCCCAGAGCAACTGTACAGTCCATGAGAGACACCACACAAGCTTTAGGGAGGCCACAAGCTACCTCCCAGCCTCCCACCACACACAGATCCTCTTAAATATCTGGGAACAAAACAAGCATCCTTGCCTGTCCTCTCCAAGCACTTCAGCACCTGTTGGAGTAGTCAGTGTTGCTGGCCGGATCTACAGGCCAGATAGTTGCCAGATAAAGCCTTCCACAGTTTAGTTTACGTTAAGTTCAACAAAAATATTCAGTTTTTATTTCCATATCCCTGTCCTGAGAAGATGTAACCACTCAACACTATCCTACTGTTAAGTTGTGTTATCTTATGGACGATTTATTTACTTCAATTAACACCGTTAGATCGTGTTATTCTTGACACTATCTCTGATATAATGGACGCAGAGTTTCAAAACCTTTGAGGTCTAATTTTTTCTTTAAAAAAAAATGTAATATTTCAGTACAGTATTGATTAATAATCTACATTTATTGAAAGTAATGTTTTCGGTACACCTGAGTAATGTTTTCGGTACACCTGAGTAATATCTTCGGTACACCTGAGTAATGTCTTCGGTACACCTGAGTAATGTCTTCGGTACACCTGGGTATATACTGTAGTATACCTCACTATGTCATCAGAGCACTAACTTACTATTATCTTACAAACATTTGTGTTAATAATGTTCCCATACTTCACAACACCTCACAGTTATTTAGGTCTGATACTTCTCCGTATCTATACTTCCATATTAATCTTGTGGAAATTTAGATCCATCTATTAGAGAGTTGGTTTTCTGTTCTTGTTTATTAATCGCCCGGACCATCATGTACCATGCGTTAGGTCGACCTTTTTATCTGAGAAAACATGATTTAATGCACCAGGTTGACAAACAGTACAGTAAATCAGTTTTTGTGGCCCGTTCGTTTATTTATACAGATTCCTTTTGAAGTAATCATGATGACGCATCGTGTAATTGTAATCACAAAATTACCATGTAACTGTAATCGATTACATTACCGATGTAATCGTCCCATGTGTGCTTACAATAACACGTATAGGGCAGCCCTGTAGGTATAGGGCAGCCCTGTAGGTATAGGGCAGCCCTGTAGGTATAGGGCAGCCCTGTAGGTATGAGACAGTCTCTAAGAAGAGGCCAGTAGACTCAGTAAAGTTACGCACCATCACGGGTCTGGTCTGGTCTGGTCTGGTCTGGTCAGGTCTTGTCAGGTCAGGTCAGGTCAGGTCAGGTCTGGTCTAGTGAACTCCGGTCCTCAGCAACTCCCACTAGACCGTCTCACTGAAGCACTGTACTCAGACCAAAACCGTAAATGACTACATCACAATATTCCTAACTGTACACATAGACTGTACACATAGACTGTACACATAGACTGTACACATACACACTTCATACCTAGACTTAAAAGATGTATTGATGTTACTAATAGACAGGTTAGGTTAGGTTAGGTTAGGTTGGGCTAGGTTAGGTTAGGTTAGGTTAGGTTAGGTTAGGTTGGGTTAGGTTGGGTTAGGTTAGGTTAGGGGTTGCTGCAGTGATTTACAGCTACTGAAGTCAAGTCAAAGTCATGCATCTTGCCGATCCCATAAGTGGAGCGCTCAGTCCTGTTCAGTCCTGCTCAGTCCTGCTCAGTCCTGTTCAGTCCTGCTCAGTCCTGTTCACACTCATGGCTACGGTGTTAAAGTCAATCCCAGATGATGTAATGCAAACTATCCTAAACTATCATGGTGTAATGCAAACTATCCTAAACTATCATGGTGTAATGCAAACTATCCTAAACTATCATGGTGTAATGCAAACTATCCTAAACTATCATGGTGTAATGCAAACTATCCTAAACTATCATGGTGTAATCCAAACCATCCTAAACTATCATGGTGTAATGCAAACTATCCTAAACTATCATGGTGTAATGCAAACTATCCTAAACTATCATGGTGTAATGCAAACTATCCTAAACTATCATGGTGTAATCCAAACTATCCTAAACTATCATGGTGTAATGCAAACTCTTCTTGACTATTTATCAGGTACAGACTGTAAGAACATTGGCCTCATAATACACACACACACACACACACACACGCACACACACACACACACACACACACACACACACACACACACACACATACACACCAGGTAATAATGTAAAGGATAAAGTGAAAATTAAAATAATAAATAATAAACATAAAAAAAACTGATAATAAAAGCAACAAGAAAAAATATAAGCAAAAAAATAAAATAAAAAATAAAAATATCTTCTTCCATTACGACCCTAAAACAATTTATTAAAACAATTTATTCTCCCTTGAAAAAAAATAAGAAGTATATTTAGATAATAACTGATATTAAATAAAACAGAATAAAGATAAGAATAAACCGGGAAAAAAATAAAGTTTGAGATCATCTTAAGTGATTTCTTCCTTAATTTCTTGTGGTTCCTCTACGAGTTAAGAAAAATAAACACCACTCACGACACTAGAGTGATGATGTGTTTAGATGATAATGGAAAATAAACAAGAGAGAGAATAATAGTTAGAAGATAATGAAAGAAAATATATGAGACATGTAAGGGAAATATTTTCTTCTTCAGTGTTTACCTTCCACTACGAGCCTAAAATATTTATGCACATACAATAGAAAGTTTTAATAATAATGAATCAAATAAATAAGTAATAATAATAATAAATAAGATATATAATGACAATAAAGATATAAAAATGCATCACGAAAAGTATTAAAAGTTTTATTCATTAATTTTACAGTAATATGGATTTTAACCCTTTGCTTGTGAGGGACTAACTATCCATGCATCAGAACAAGGCCCTGGTAGATATCATGTCACAGTCACTTCTTGAACATTAAAATAAACATATCAATCAATAAACACAAGATTAAAACAATACTTTTAATAAACACTCCAGAAAAGTTCCATCTTATTTGGATTCCTCTATAAGTCTCTATTTTGACCTTTTGAACTTTTTTGTGAGCAATGACCTTATTTTGGGTCGTTGTTAGTTGACCTTGGTTGACCTTAGTTGACCTTGGTTGACCTTGGTTGACCTTGGTTGTTGTTTGTCTCTTAGGTGATGGGGGGGGGTTGATGGGGAGACACTACCACTACTACTACTACTATTATTACTACTACTACTACTACTACTACTACTACTACTACTACCACCATTCCTACCACTATCTACCCGTATATCAAATCGTAACACTCAATATTCTTTAAAACCTTAACACAAAAATTCCTTCCACGTATAAAATCAGACGATAAAAAGCAACAAACTCGGGGTAAGTGAAGCACCTTGGGGAACCTCTCGTGTTGGTGTTGTGGTTGTGAGGCATTAACCAGCCTTCCCGTCCATAACATAACACAACAAAAACAAAGAACAAATCCTACAACAAATTTATATCAAACAAAAAACAAAAAAGATGGCGTAGGTTTTGTTTAATATAAGTACTGAGTAAACATTGAAAATATTACAAACTGACCAACTCCAAATTACATGATTGCAAATTGATTGTCCGAGTCCACTTAACTTAGCCACGCCCCGCTAATGCTGCCGGACCAATCAGCGTCCAAGACGAATCTGCATTAACGAATCATGAGTGAGATCATCATCATAGGGGAGGAGTCACAGAAAACCGGAATTTTGATGAGTTTAATGATAGCGGCGAAGGCGAGTCTGGCTAAATTGGCGGCTGACACCACCGCTGACCACTGCTGACTGCTGCTGACTACTACTGCTGCTGACCACTACTGCTGTTGACCACTACTGCTGACCACTACTGCTGCTGACCACTACTGCTGTTGACCACTACTGCTGTTGACCACTACTGTTTACACCACCGCTGACCACTGCTGACTGCTGCTGACCACTACTGCTGACCACTACTCCTGTTGACCACTACTGTTTACACCACTGCTGACCACTACTGACTGCTGCTGACCACTACTGCTGACCACTACTGCTGCTGACCACTACTCCTGTTGACCACTACTGCTGAGCACTACTGCTGTTGACCACTACTGTTTACACTACCGCTGACCACTACTGTTTACACCACTGCTGATCACTGCTGCTGACACCACTGCTGACCATGCTACTGACACTGCTGACCATCTACTGACACCACTGCTGACCACTGCATTGACACCACTGCTGACCACTGCTACTGACGCTACCGCTGACTATGCTACTGACACCACCGCTGACCACTGCACTGACACCACCGCTGACCACTGCTACTGACACCACCGCTGACCACTGCTACTGACACCACTGCTGACCATACATTGACACCACTGCTGACCACTGCTACTGATAACCACCGCTGACCACTGCTACTGACACCACTGCTGACCACCACACAGCAATATTCTCACTCGGTCTCGTGTACCTTATAGATAACAGTACTATGTGATGACTGCTTCTCTTTTCTTTTTCTTCTCTCTCTACTCCCAGCACCTCTTGATAACTGGGAGAGAGAGAGAGAGAGAGAGAGAGAAATATATGGCATTTCACCACTTCTAAAATTAGAAAAGCATATCCACACACACACACACACACACACACACACCACACACACACACACACACACACACACACACACAACACACACACACACACACACACACACACACACACACACACCACACACCACACACACACACACACACACACACCACACACACACACAACAGACACACACCACACACACACACACACACACCACACACACACACACACACACACACACACACACACACACACACACACACACACACACACCACACACACACAACAGACACACACACACACACACACACACAACAGACACACACCACACACACACACACACACACACACACACACACACACACACACACACACAACAGACAGACAGACAGACAGACAGGACAGACACACACACACACACACACACACACAACAGACAGAGACAGACAGACAGACAGACAGACACACACACACACACACACCACACACACACACACACACACACACACACACACAACAGACAGACAGACACACATACACACACACACACACACACACACACACACACAACAGACAGACAGACACACACACACACACACCCTCACAACCACACACACACACACACCCCACAACCACACACACACACACACAGATACACCACACACACACACACACAACACACACACACACACACACACACACACACACACACATACACACACACACACACACACACACACAGCACTGCCGCCATGTTGGTTTACACAAGGGGGGTGAAGTGCGGTAATCACTGTGTTGTATCTCCATATTTCATTGATGAATGGGTGACCCGCCCATGGTGTTATTATCCTGTGTGGCGAGACCGGCCGGCTATGCCTCCCTTGCCGGCCGGTCACTGGTCACCTCCTCCTCACCTAACTTGGCCTGGCCATGCCTTGGTTGGCCCTCCTTCACCTTAACTTACCCTTGGCTGTCCCTGATACTCTTGGCCAGCTATGCCACCTTGGCCGGCCAGACACTGGTCAACACACTGCCTCCCTCACCGTGGGAACACCTCCAGCCTCCTACTGCTGCTGTCTCCACTGCTGCCCCACTGCTGCCTCCCACTGCTGCCTCCCACTGCTGCTGTCTCCACTGCTGCTCCTACTGCTGCCTCCCACTGCTGCCTCCTACTGCTGCTGCCTCCCACTGCTGCTGTCTCCTACTGCTGCTGCCTCCTACTGCCTCCTACTGCTGCCTCCCACTGCTGCTGCCTCCTATACTGGCCTCCTACTGCTGCCTCCTACTGCTGCCTCCTGCTGCTGCCTCCTACTGCTGCCTCCCACTGGGCCTGCCACTGCTGTGCCTCCCACTGCTGCCTCCTCACTGCTGCCCCCTCCTGCCTCCCACTGCTGCTGCCTCCCACTGCCCCCACTGCTGCCTGCCACTGCTGCCCCACTGCTGCTGCCCCTACTGCTGCTGTCTCTACTGCTGCCTCCTACTGCTGCCTCCTACTGCTGCCTCCTGCTGTCTCCCTACTGCTGCCTCCTACTGCTGTCCCCCACTGCTGCCTCCTACTGCTGCTGCCTCCCACTGCTGCCCCTGCTGCTGTCTCCCACTGCTGCTGCCTCCCCCTGCTGCTGCTGCCTCCCACTGCTGCCTCCTACTGCTGCCTCTGCTGCTGTCTCCTACTGCTGCCTCCCACTGCTGCCTCCCCACTGCTGCTGCCT
>NW_024756198.1:0-3363 GCF_018991925.1 Homarus americanus
CACACCCGCTAGGGTTCCAGGCCTGGTTACGGAATAAGTACCGTATTCCCTTTCGCCACTCATCCTTTGGCCTTTCACTTTGTTAGACTGTGTTATATAAGACCGAGGTAGATAGATAGAACCCCTACTTAGTTGTTCTTCTCCTCTGCTCGTGTTGCATTTGCCTCGAGCGTGGATCAGGCCTTAGCCCTGGGCTTAGGAGCGACTAACCCATGTCCAACTGATGTTCACATGGAACCCTTCTCCGCTTCGGTCATCAAGGGAGTCTCTCTCGAGTATTTGCTCCTACCACCAAGATCTGCACCAGTGGCGGCTCCAGGCCGGCCCACGCCGAAACCCTTCAGCGCTCACCACTGCGACCCTCCTACTCACCGGGGCTTCGAGACCTCGCCTTGAGAGCGAGGCCGGTAGTGCGCCCGGCGGTCGAGTATCAGGAGAATGCTTGAGCGCCATACCATTTTAAGGGCTAGTTGCTTCGGCAGGTGAGTTGTTACACACTCCTTAGCGGATTCCAACTTCCATGGCCACCGTCCTGCTGTCTATAGCAACCAACGCCTTTCAATGGGATCTGAATGAGCATTCATTTAGGCCCCTTAACTCGACGTTTGGTTCATCCCACAGCGCCAGTTCTGCTTACCAAAAGTGGCCCACTAGATACTCAGATTAGTCGCCGGAGCTTCATCCCTACAAGCAAGCTCGGCATCTCACCCATTTAAAGCTTGAGAATAGGTTGAGGACGTTTCGTCCCCAAGACCTCTAATCATTCGCTTTACCGGATGAAATTCACCCTGCGAGTTCCAGCTATCCTGAGGGAAACTTCGGAGGGAACCAGCTACTAGATGATTCGATTAGTCTTTCGCCCCTATACCCAGCTCCGACGATCGATTTGCACGTCAGAATCGCTACGGACCTCCACCAGAGTTTCCTCTGGCTTCATCGTGGCCAGGTATAGTTCACCATCTTTCGGGTCCCAACATATATGCTCATGGTACTTGCCGACTGCCCGCGAGCCTGCCCCGGTGCGCCTCCGCCGTTTACCGACGGCCCGCTTCCAGGGACGGACAGCACAGCGGCGTCTTGGCAAGTCCCGGGCCTGCGCCCCCCCCTCCCATGAGGGGAAATTAAACTTCGACCATCGCCCTGACGACCTCCACCACACGCAACGTCCAGGGCGAGTATCTCACCGCTTGTCGCGGCGTGGGCGAGCCGCAGGCAGCGGTCAGAGGATGTTGGAGCGCACCGGAGGCCTATTTTAGCTTCCCGGGCTTCCGTCACTTTCATTTTCGCCTTTTTGGGTTTAGTAGGCATTGACTTGCACACATGTTAGACTCCTTGGTCCGTGTTTCAAGACGGGTCGGGTGGATCACCGACCTTTTGCACACGCGAGGGCAAAACCTGCCGACGCGGCGGCAGCTCGACGACCGTCATGGGTGCTCAAACGCCTGGTGGTTCCCCGTCGCACAGGTCTCCCAGACGAGCTGGGAGAGTCGGCGGCGGTACCAATCGACCGGGCTTCGGCGTCCCGACAGCAGGTGGCGGTGACCTGAGGCGAAATACGCCCGCCAACGCCAGCGTGGTGGTGGCCAAACATTTTGGGCGCTCATTACAACACCCCACCTGCCGACAGCCGACGAGCTGAATCCCCTCCAGTTCGACCTTCGAGTTTCCACCCTTTTTGGCTCTTAACGGTTTCGGCCTGCGAACTCTCTCTTAAAGTTCTTTCAACTTTCCCTCACGGTACCCCCGGTACTTCTCGGTCTCGTGGTCTATCGGTCTCGTGGTCATATTTAGCCTTAGATGGAGTTTACCACCTGCTTTGGGCTGCGCTTTCAAGCAACCCGACTCTACAGAGAGGCCCTTTCCGACCGTCCCATCTGTACCCTCACGGGCGCCGCCATACGGGCCTGTCACCCTCCATGGGCAGTGGCCGCTTTCAAGCTTGACTTAGACGGTATGGGACGGCGTGCTGGACCCTCTGAAACGCAACACCCCTCGTGCCCGAAGACATCGAGGTTATGCGCTGGGCTTTTCCCGGTTCAGTCGCCCTTACTAAGGGAATCCCTGTTGGTTTCTTTTCCTCCGCTTATTAATATGCTTAAATTTGGCGGGTAGCTCTCTCCTACTACGAGGTCGATCGTGGTCTCATCATCCTTAGGGGGAACAAGTTCCCCAACCACGAAGCGGAAGACGCTCTGCCACCGACTTTCTTCACCACCGACATTACCACGTGCTGCTGCAAAAGACATACACAGGAAGGTTTGAGGGGCTTGTCGCGGGGGTACCAGCGGCCATGGCGCCGGCACTCCCACCCCTGACTCCGTTCCTTCTCATTCTCAACGAGCAGCTTAGGTGCTCGGCAACATCAATAGTGGTAAATAGCCAATAGGAAAAGTGTTTCAGCAGAACATCTCTCGCAGAGTCATATACACAGTTTTAATGCATATACGCTCGTGTTCCGCCCTTACTCCGCCGCACCTTTGCCGCTTAAACTTTGACCTCTTTCCCCGTTCCCGCATGCCACAGCAGTGGCACTTGTTTATCCGGAGAAAGAGAGCGAGAGTCGCAGTATTAATTGGAGTGAGCGGCCTTTCCGGCTGCAGAACTAGTGCCCTATCCCGGCGAGCGTCGTTATGAGGCGCAACACCGTCTTTAACGCGTTTAGAGAGAACTCCCCCTGCCTCCCTCCCAGGCCTGTCAGTCATGAGATAGACGTGGACTCGTGGCGAACTCTCAAAGAGAACGCCCGCGTCTGACCGTGAAGGGTGGAAGGCGCGTGAGGAAAACCGCGGCGTCACCCAGCATTCATCTCTCTCTTTGCCACTACATGGTGAACTGCGCCCAGGTGCACTCATCAATTGGGTTCCACTGCAATGCATACCATCACTCTTTTTCCGGGTGATGAACCCATGAAAATTCGGCGGGGCTTTACTTAAAAGATATCTGACCGGTTTCGTTTTCCTCTTAGTGGGATGAATTAACTTCTTCTCGAAGAGGGAAGGGCGATGTGCCTCTTAGAACATGTGCAGCATCAGCCATGAGCGGCCGACGGCCATTCGTGTCTCTGTGGACAGCAGGCAAAAGAGCGCCTCCACTTATTTGCGAGGGCGACAACTGTCGTCGGGACGGGACACACACACATGTGTGTGTGTGTGTGTGCCCGGCTTTGTTGTGGTTGAATGTGGGTGCGCCAAGTCCATGGACTTGCTAGTGATAGGCTTGTTTTTAAAGGCACGCCTCGCGCAAGGCGCGGGCGATTAAACCCCAAGGCGGAAGCTCGGTTCGGGTTACCCTCGTGTCGGGGAGACAGTCAGCAGGCACCGAACTCACAGCAACCGATGGATGTATATTTCCGACCCTCGTAGA
>NW_024756199.1:0-23877 GCF_018991925.1 Homarus americanus
CTTTGTTATACTCGATCATGGGACTTTGCTATACTCGACCAGGGGACTTTGTTATGCTCGATCAGGGGAATTTGTTATACTCGACCACGGGACTTTTTTATACTTGACCAATGGACTTTGTTATACTCGATGAGGGGCCTTTGTTATACTTGACCAGGGGCCTTTGTTATACTCGATTAGAAAGCTTTGTTATACTCGATTAGAAAGCTTTGTTATACTCGACCAGGGGACTTTTTTATACTCCACCAGGGACTTTGTTATACTCGATCAGGGGATATGTTTTACTCGATCAGGGGACTTTGTTATACTCGGTTCAGGGGACTTTGTTGTATTTGTCTAGTGGGCTTTGTTATACTAGGATGAGGGGACTTTGTTATACTCGATCAGGGGACTTTGTCTTACTCGATCAGGGCCCTTTGTTTTACTCGACCAGGGACTTTGTTGTAATCGATCAGGGGACTTTGTTATGCTCGATCTTGGGGCCAGGAGACCTTGTTATACTCGAACAGGGGATATGTTATACTCGATCAGGGGACTTTGTTATACTGGACCCGGGGACTTTGTTATACTCGATCAGTGGACTTTGTTATACTCGATCAGGGGACTTTGTTATACTCGACCAGAGGCCTTTGTTATACTCGGTCAGGGGACTTTGTTATAATCGATCAGGGGACTTTGTTATACTCGATCAGGGGACTTTGTTATACTCGTCCAGGGGTCTTTGTTATACTCGATCAGGGGACTTTCTTATACTCGATCAGGGGACTTTGTCTTACTCGATCAGGGCCTTTTGCTATACTCGACCAGGGGACTTTGTTATAATCAATCAGGGGACTTTGTTATGCTCGATATGGGGACTTTGTTATACTGGGCCAAGGGACTTTTTTATACTCGATCAGCGGACTTTGTTATACTGGACCAGGTGACTTTTTTATACTCGATCAGGGGACTTTGTTATACTCGATCAGGGTACTTTTGTTATGCTCAATCAGGGGACTTTGTTATACTCGACCAGGGGCCTTTGTTATACTCGATCACTTGACTTTGTTATACTCGATAAGGGGACTTTGTTATACTCGTCCAGGGGGCTTTGTTATACCCGATCAGGGGACTTTGTTATACTCGATTAGAAAACTTTGTTATACTCCACCAGGGACTTTGTTATTGTCGATCAGGGGATATGTTATACTCGATCAGGGGACTTTGTTATACTCGGTTTGGGGACTTTGTTATACTCGTCTAGTGGGCTTTGTTATACTAGGATCAGGGGACTTCGTTATACTCGAACAGGGGACTTTGTCTTACTCGATCAGGGCCCTTTGTTATACTCGACCAGGGGACTTTGTTGTAATCGATCAGGGGACTTTGTTATGCTCGATCTGGGGACTTTGTTATACTGGGCCAGGAGACTTTGTTATACTCGATCAGGGGACTTTGTTATACTCGCTCAGGAGGCTTTGTTATACTCGATCAGGGGACTTTCTTATACTCGAGCAGGGGGCTTTGTTATACTCGATCAGGGGACTTTGTTATACTCGATCAGGAGGCTTTGTTATACTCGATCAGAGGACTTTGCTATACTCGACCAGGGGACTATTTTATACTTGACCAATGGACTTTGTTGTACTCGATGAGGGGCCATTGTTATACTCGATCAGGGGACTTTTTTATACTCGACCAGAGTACTTTGTTATACTCGATCAAGGGGATATGTTATACCCGATCAGGGGACTTTGTTATACTCAACCAGAGGACTTTGTTAACTCGATCAGGGGACTTTGTTATAATCAATCAGGGGACTTTGTTTTACTCGATTAGGGGCCTTTGTTATACTCGATGAGGGGGCTTTCTTATACTCGACCAGGGGGCTTTGTTATACTCGATCAGGGAACTTTGTTATACTCGACCAGGGGACTTTTTTTAAATTAATCAGGGACTTTGTCATTCTCGATCAGTGGACTTTCCTATATTTGGCCAATGGACTTTGCTATACTCAATGAGGGGCTTTTGTTATACTCGATGAGGGGCCTTTGTTATACTCGATCAGGGGACTTTGTTATACTCGACCAGGGGACTTTGTTATACTCGATCAGGGGACTTTTTATACTCGACCAGAGGACTTTGTTATACTAATATCAGGGGACTTTGTTATTCTCGACCAGGGGACTTTGTTATACTCGACCAGAGGCCTTTGTTATACTCGGTCAGGGGACTTTGTTATAATCGATCAGAGGACTTTGTTATGCTCGATCTGGGGAATTTGTTATACTGGGCCAGGAGACTTTGTTATACTCGATCAGGGGATGTGTTATACTCGATCATGGGGACTTTGTTATACTGGACCAGGGGACTTTGTTATACTCGATCAGGGAACTTTGTTATTCTCGATCAGGGGACTTTGTTATACTCGTCCAGGGGGCTTTGTTATACTCGATCAGGGCACTTTGTTATACTCGATCAGTGGACTTTGTCTTACTCGATCAGGGCCCTTTGCTATACTCGACCAGGGGACTTTGTTATACACGACCATGGGACTTTGTTATTCTCGATTAGGCGGCTTTGTTATATTCAATCAGGGGACTTTGTTATACTCGATGAGGGGCCTTTGTTATACTCGATCAGGGGCCTTTGTTATACTAGATGAGGGACTTTGTTATACTCGATTAGGGGCCTTTTTAGACTCGATCACGGACCTTTGTTATACTCAATCAGGGGCCTTTGTTATACTCGATCAGGGGACTTTGTTATACTCGACCAGGGGACTTTGTTATACTCGATCAGGGGACTTTTTTATACTCGACCAGAGGACTTTGTTATACTAATATCAGGGGACTTTGTTATTCTCGACCAGGGGACTTTGTTATACTCGACCAGAGGCCTTTGTTATACTCGGTCAGGTGACTTTGTTATAATCGATCAGAGGACTTTGTTATGCTCGATCTGGGGACTTTGATATACTGGGCCAGGAGACTTTGTTATACTCGATCAGGGGATGTGTTATACTCGATCATGGGGACTTTGTTATACTGGACCAGGGGACTTTGTTATACTCGATCAGGGGACTTTGTTATTCTCGATCAGGGGACTTTGTTATATTCGTCCAGGGGGCTTTGTTATACTCGATCAGGGGACTTTGTTATACTCGATCAGGGGACTTTGTCTTACTCGATCAGGGCCCTTTGCTATACTCGACCAGGGGACTTTGTTATACACGACCATGGGACTTTGTTATTCTCGATTAGGCGGCTTTGATATACTCAATCAGGGGACTTTGTTATACTCGATGAGGGGCCTTTGTTATACTCGATCAGGGGCCTTTGTTATACTAGATGAGGGACTTTGTTATACTCGATTAGGGGCCTTTTTAGACTCGATCACGGACCTTTGTTATACTCAATCAGGGGACTTTGTTATACTCGATCAGGGGACTTTCTTATACTCGAGCAGTGGGCTTTGTTATGCTCGATCAGGGGACTTTGTTATACTCGATCTGGAGGCTTTGTTATACTCGATCATGGGACTTTGCTATACTCGACCAGGGGACTTTGAAATTCTTGACCAGGGGACTTTGTTATACTCGAACAGAGGCCTTTGTTTTACTCGGTCAGGCGACTTTGCCTTAATCGATCAGGGGACTTTGTTATACTCGATCAGGGGATGTGTTATACTCGATCAGGTGACTTTGTTATACGGGACCAGGGGACTTTGTTATACCCGATCAGGGGACTTTGTTATACTCGATCAGGGGACTTTGTTATACTTGTCCAGGGGTCTTTGTTATACTCGATCAGGGGACTTTCTTATACTCGATCAGGGGACTTTGTCTCACTCGATCAGGGCCTTTTGCTATATTCAACCAGGGGACTTTGTTAAAATCAATCAGGGGACTTTGTTATGCTCGATATGGGGACTTTGTTATACTGGGCCAGGGGACTTTTTTATACTCGATCAGCGGACATTGTTATACTGGACCAGGTGACTTTTTTATACTCGATCAGGGGACTTTGTTATACTCGATCAGGGTACTTTTGTTATACTCAATCAGGGGACTTTGTTATACTCGACCAGGGGCCTTTGTTATACTCGATCAATGACTTTGTTATACTCGATAAAAGGACTTTGTTATACTCGTCCAAGGGGCTTTGTTATACTCGACCAGGGGCCTTTGTTATACTCAATCAGGGGACTTTGTTATACTCGATCAGGGGACTTACTTATACTCGAGCAGTGGGCTTTGTTATACTCGATCAGGGGACTTTGTTATACTCGCTCAGGAGGCTTTGTTATACTCGATCAGGGGACTTTGTTATACTCGATTAGAAAACTTTGTTATACTCCACCAGGGAGTTTGTTATTGTCGATCAGGGGATATGTTATACTCGATCAGGGGACTTTGTTATACTCGGTTTGGGGACTTTGTTATACTTGTCTAGTGGGCTTTCTTATACTAGGATTAGGGGACTTCGTTATACTCGAACAGGGGACTTTGTCTTACTCGATCAGGGCCCATTGTTATACTCGACCAGGGGACTTTGTTGTAATCGATCAGGGGACTTTGTTATGCTCGATCTGGGGACTTTGTTATACTGGGCCAGGAGACTTTGTTATACTCGATCAGGGGACTTTGTTATACTCGCTCAGGAGGCTTTGTTATACTCGATCAGGGGACTTTCTTATACTCGAGCAGAGGGCTTTGTTATACTCGATCAGGGGACTTTGTTATTCTCGATCAGGAGGCTTTGTTATACTCGATTAGGGGACTTTGCTATACTCGGCCAGGGGACTATTTTATACTTGACCAATGGACTTTGTTGTACTCGATG
Organism: Homarus americanus; assembly: GCF_018991925.1. Lineage (NCBI taxonomy): Eukaryota > Metazoa > Arthropoda > Malacostraca > Decapoda > Nephropidae > Homarus > Homarus americanus. The sequence goes on from NW_024756199.1 coordinate 4,824, forward strand.
AGGGGCCATTGTTATACTCGATCAGGTGACTTTTTTATACTCGACCAGAGTACTTTGTTATACTCGATCAAGGGGATATGTTATACCCGATCAGGGGACTTTGTTATACTCAACCAGAGGACTTTGTTATACTCGATTAGGGGTCTTTGTTATACTCGATGAGGGGGCTTTCTTATACTGGACCAGGGGCTTTGTTATACTCGATCAGGGAACTTTGTTATACTCGACCAGGGGACTTTTTTATAATTAATCAGGGGACTTTGTCATTCTCGATCAGTGGACTTTCCTATATTTGACCAATGGACTTTGCTATACTCAATGAGGGGCTTTTGTTATACTCGATGAGGGGCCTTTGTTATACTCGATCAGGGGACTTTGTTATACTCCACCAGGGGACTTTGTTATTCTCGATCAGGGGACTTTTTTATACTCGACCAGAGGACTTTGTTATACTAATATCAGGGGACTTTGTTTTTCTCGACCAGGGGACTTTGTTATACTCGACCAGATGCCTTTGTTATACTCGGTCAGGGGACTTTGCTATAATCGATCAGAGGACTTTGTTATGCTCGATCTGGGGAATTTGTTATACTGGGCCAGGAGACTTTGTTATACTCGATCAGGGGATGTGTTATACTCGATCATGGGGACTTTGTTATACTGGACCAGGGGACTTTGTTATACTCGATCAGGGAACTTTGTTATTCTCGATCAGGGACTTTGTTATACTCGTCGAGGGGGCTTTGTTATACTCGATCAGGGCACTTTGTTATACTCGATCAGGGGACTTTGTCTTACTCGATCAGGGCCCTTTGCTATACTCGACCAGGGGACTTTGTTATACACGACCATGGGACTTTGTTATTCTCGATTAGGCGGCTTTGTTATACTCAATCAGGGGACATTGTTATACTCGATTAGGGGCCTTTTTTATACTCGATCAGGGGCCTTTGTTATACTAGTTGAGGGACTTTGTTATACTCGATTAGGGGCCTTTTTAGACTGGATCACGGACCATTGTTATACTCAATCAGGGGCCTTTGTTATACTCGATCAGGGGACTTTGTTATACTCGACCAGGGGACTTTGTTATACTCGATCAGGGGACTTTTTTATACTCGACCAGAGGACTTTGTTATACTAATATCAGGGGACTTTGTTATTCTCGACCAGGGGACTTTGTTATACTCGACCAGAGGCCTTGTTATACTCGGTCAGGTGACTTTGTTATAATCGATCAGAGGACTTTGTTATGCTCGATCTGGGGACTTTGATATACTGGGCCAGGAGACTTTGTTATACTCGATCAGGGGATGTGTTATACTCGATCATGGGGACTTTGTTATACTGAACCAGGGGACTTTGTTATACTCGATCAGGGGACTTTGCTATACTCAATGAGGGGCTTTTGTTATACTCGATGAGGGGCCTTTGTTATACTCGATCAGGGGACTTTGTTATACTCGACCAGGGGACTTTGTTATACTCGATCAGGGGACTTTTTATACTCGACCAGAGGACTTTGTTATACTAATATCAGGGGACTTTGTTATTCTCGACCAGGGGACTTTGTTATACTCGACCAGAGGCCTTGTTATACTCGGTCAGGTGACTTTGTTATAATCGATCAGAGGACTTTGTTATGCTCGATCTGGGGACTTTGATATACTGGGCCAGGAGACTTTGTTATACTCGATCAGGGGATGTGTTATACTCGATCATGGGGACTTTGTTATACTGAACCAGGGGACTTTGTTATACTCGATCAGGGGACTTTGTTATTCTCGATCAGGGGACTTTGTTATACTCGTCCAGGGGGCTTTGTTATACTCGATCAGGGGACTTTGTTATACTCGATCAGGGGACTTTGTCTTACTCGATCAGGGCCCTTTGCTATACTCGACCAGGGGACTTTGTTATACACGACCATGGGACTTTGTTATTCTCGATTAGGCGGCTTTGATATACTCAATCAGGGGACTTTGTTATACTCGATGAGGGGCCTTTGTTATACTCGATCAGGGGCCTTTGTTATACTAGATGAGGGACTTTGTTATACTCGATTAGGGGCCTTTTTAGACTCGATCACGGACCTTTGTTATACTCAATCAGGGGACTTTGTTATACTCGATCAGGGGACTTTCTTATACTCGAGCAGTGGGCTTTGTTATGCTCGATCAGGGGACTTTGTTATACTCGATCTGGAGGCTTTGTTATACTCGATCATGGGACTTTGCTATACTCGACCAGGGGACTTTGTTATACTCGATCAGGGGAATTTGTTATACTCGACCACGGGACTTTTTTATACTTGACCAATGGACTTTGTTATACTCGATGAGGGGCCTTTGTTATACTCGATTAGAAAGCTTTGTTATACTCGACCATGGGACTTTTTTATACTCCACCAGGGACTTTGTTATACTCGATCAGGGGATATGTTTTACTCGATCAGGGAACTTTGTTATACTCGGTTCAGGGTACTTTGTTGTATTTGTCTAGTGGGCTTTGTTTTACTAGGATGAGGGGACTTTGTTATACTCGATCAGGGGACTTTGTCATACTCGATCAGGGCCCTTTGTTTTACTCGACCAGGGACTTTGTTGTAATCATATCAGGGGACTTTGTTATGCTCGATCTGGGGACGTTGTTATACTGGGCCAGGAGACCTTGTTATACTCGAACAGGGGATATGTTATACTTGATCAGGGGACTTTGTTATACTGGACCCGGGGACTTTGTTATACTCGATCAATGGACTTTGTTATACTCGATCAGGGGACTTTGTTATACTCGACCAGAGGCCTTTGTTATACTCGGTCAGGGGACTTTGTTATAATCGCTCAGGGGACTTTGTTATACTCGATCAGGGGACTTTGTTATACTCGTCCAGGGGTCTTTGTTATACTCGATCAGGGGACTTTCTTATACTCGATCAGGGGACTTTGTCTTACTCGATCAGGGCCTTTTGCTATACTCGACCAGGGGACTTTGTTATAATCAATCAGGGGACTTTGTTATGCTCGATATGGGGACTTTGTTATACTGGGCCAAGGGACTTTTTTATACTCGATCAGCGGACTTTGTTATACTGGACCAGGTGACTTTTTTATACTCGATCAGGGGACTTTGTTATACTCGATCAGGGTACTTTTGTTATGCTCAATCAGGGGACTTTGTTATACTCGACCAGGGGCCTTTGTTATACTCGATCACTTGACTTTGTTATACTCGATAAGGGGACTTTGTTATACTCGTCCAGGGGGCTTTGTTATACTCGATTACAAAACTTTGTTATACTCCACCAGGGACTTTGTTATTGTCGATCAGGGGATATGTTATACTCGATCAGGGGAATTTGTTATACTCGGTTTGGGGACTTTGTTATACTCGTCTAGTGGGCTTTGTTATACTAGGATCAGGGGACTTCGTTATACTCGAACAGGGGACTTTGTCTTACTCGATCAGGGCCCTTTGTTATACTCGACCAGGGGACTTTGTTGTAATCGATCAGGGGACTTTGTTATGCTCGATCTGGGGACTTTGTTATACTGGGCCAGGAGACTTTGTTATACTCGATCAGGGGACTTTGTTATACTCGCTCAGGAGGCTTTGTTATACTCGATCAGGGGACTTTCTTATACTCGAGCAGGGGGCTTTGTTATACTCGATCAGGGGACTTTGTTATACTCGATCAGGAGGCTTTGTTATACTCGATCAGAGGACTTTGCTATACTCGACCAGGGGACTATTTTATACTAGACCAATGGACTTTGTTGTACTCGATGAGGGGCCATTGTTATACTCGATCAGGGGATTTTTTTATACTCGACCAGAGTACTTTGTTATACTCGATCAAGGGGATATGTTATACCCGATCAGGGGACTTTGTTATACTCAACCAGAGGACTTTGTTATACTCGATTAGGCGGCTTTGTTATACTCAATCAGGGGACTTTGTTATACTCGATGAGGGGCCTTTGTTATACTCGATCAGGGGACTTTTTTATACTCGACCAGAGTACTTTGTTATACTCGATCAAGGGGATATGTTATACCCGATCAGGGGACTTTGTTATACTCAATCAGGAGACTATGTTTTACTCGATTAGGGGCCTTTGTTATACTCGATGAGGGGGCTTTCTTATACTCGACCAGGGGACTTTGTTATACTCGATCAGGGAACTTTGTTGTACTCGACCAGGGGACTTTTTTATAATTAATCAGGGGACTTTGTCATACTCGATCAGTGGACTTTCCTATGTTTGACCAATGGACTTTGCTATACTCAATGAGAGGCTTTTGTTATACTCGATGAGGGGCCTTTGTTATACTCGATCAGGGGACTTTGTTATACTCGAGCAGGGGACTTTGTTATACTCGATCAGGAGCCTTTGTTATACTAGATGAGGGACTTTGTTATACTCGATTAGGGGCCTTTTTAGACTCGAGCACGGACCTTTGTTATACTCAATCAGGGGACTTTGTTATACTCGATCAGGGGACTTTTTTATACTTGACCAATGGACTTTGTTATACTCGATGAGGGGCCTTTGTTATACTTGACCAGGGGCCTTTGTTATACTCGATTAGAAAGCTTTGTTATACTCGACCAGGGGACTTTTTTATACTCTACCATGGACTTTGTTATACGCGATCAGGGGATATGTTTTACTCGATCAGGGGACTTTGTTATACTCGGATCAGGGGATTTTGTTGTATTTGTCTAGTGGGCTTTGTTATACTAGGATGAGGGGACTTTGTTATACTCGATCAGGGGACTTTGTCTTACTCGATGAGGGACCTTTGTTATACTCGACCAGGGGACTTTGTTGTAATCGATCAGGGGACTTTGTTATGCTCGATCTGGGAACGTTTTTATACTAGGCCAGGAGACCTTGTTATACTCGAATAGGGGATATGTTATACTCGATCAGGGGACTTTGTTATACTGGACCCGGGGGCTTTGTTATACTCGATCAGTGGACTTTGTTATACTCGATCAGGGACTTTGTTATTCTCGTCCAGGTGGACTTTGTTAAACTCGACCAGAGGCCTTTGTTATACACGGTCAGGGGACTTTGTTATAATCGATCAGGGACTTTGTTATGCTCGATCTAGGGATTTGTTATACTTCGCCAGGAGACTTTGTTATACTCGATCAGGGGATGTGTTATACTCGATCAGGGGACTTTGTTATACTGGACCAGGGGACTTTGTTATACTCGATCAGGGGACTTTGTTATACTCGATCAGGGGACTTTGTTATACTCGTCCAGGGGGCTTTGTTATACTCGATCAGGGGAATTTGTTATACTCGATCAGGGGACTTTGTTATACTCGATAAGTTAAACTTGCTATACTCGATCAGGGAACTTTTGTTATACTCGATCAGAAGACTTTCTTATACTCGCCCAGAGGACTTTGTTATACTCGACCAGGGGCCTTTGTTATACTCGATTAGAAAACTTTATTATAATCGACCAGAACACTTTGTTATACTCGATGAAGGGACTTTTGTTATACTCGATCAGGGGACTTTGTTATACTCGACCAGGGGCCTTTGTTATACTCGATCACCGGACTTTGTTATACTCGATAAGGTAACTTTGTTATACTCGATAAGGGGAATTTGTTAGACTCGAACAGGGGACTTAGTTATACTCGACCAGGGGACTTTGTTATACTCGATTAGGCGGCTTTGTTAAACTCGATCGGGGGCCTTTGATATACTAGATCAGTGGACTCTGTTATACTCGAAGAGGGGCCTTTTTTGACTCGATCAGGGGCCTTTGTTTTACTCGATCAGGGGATTTTGTTATTCTCGATCAGGGGACCTTCTTATACTTGAGCAGGGGGCTGTGTTATACTCGATCAGGGGACTTTGTTATACTCGATGAGGAGGCTTTGTTATACTCGATCAGGTGACTTTGCCTTACTCGACCAGGGGACTTTGTTATACTCGACTTAGGGACTTTTTTATACTTGACCAATGGACTTTGTTATACTCGATGAGGGGCCTTTGTTATACTCGATGAGGGGCCTTATTTATACTAGATCAGGGGACTTTGTTATACTCGATTAGGGGCCTTTTTTAGACTCGATTACGGGCCTTTGTTATACTCAATCAGGGGACTTTGTTATACTCGATCAGGGGACTTACTTATACTCAAGCAGTGGGCTCTGTTATACTCGATCAGGGGACTTTGTTATACTCGCTCAGGAGGCTTTGTTATACTCGATCAGGAGACTTTGTTATACTCTATGAGGAGGCTTTGTTATACTCTATGAGGGGCCTTTGTTATACTTGACCAGGGGCCTTTGTTATACTCGATTAGAAAACTTTGTTATACTCGACCAGGGGACTTTGTTATACTCCACCAGGGACTTTGTTATTGTCGATCAGGGGATATGTTATACTCGATCAGGGGAATTTGTTATACTCGGTTCAGGGGACTTTGTTATACTCGTCTAGTGGGCTTTGTTATACTAGGATCAGGGGACTTCGTTATACTCGAACAGGGGACTTTGTCTTACTCGATCAGGGCCCTTTGTTAAACTCGACCAGGGGACTTTGTTGTAATCGATCAGGGGACTTTGTTATGCTCGATCTGGGGACTTTGTTATCCTGGGCCCGGAGACTTTGTTATACTCGATCAGGGGACTTTGTTATACTCGCTCAGGAGGCTTTGTTATACTCGATCAGGGGACTTTCTTATACTCGAGGAGGGGGCTTTGTTATACTCGATCAGGGGACTTTGTTATACTCGATCAGGAGACTTTGTTGTACTCGACCAGGGGACTATTTTATACATGACCAATGGACTTTGTTGTACTCGATGAGGGGCCATTGTTATACTCGATCAGGGGACTTTTTTATACTCGACCAGAGTACTTTGTTATACTCGATCAAGGGATATGTTATACCCGATCAGGGGACTTTGTTATACTCAATCAGGAGACTATGTTTTACTCGATTAGGGGCCTTTCTTATCCTCGATGAGGGGGCTTTCTTATACTCGACCAGGGGACTTTGTTATACTCGATCAGGGAACTTTGTTGTACTCGACCAGGGGACTTTTTTATAATTAATCAGGGGACTTTGTCATACTCGATCAGTGGACTTTCCTATATTTGACCAAGGGACTTTGCTATACTTTGTTATACTCGACCAGGGGACTTTGTTATATTCCAGCAGGGACTTTGTAATACTCGATGAGGGGCCTTTGTTATACTCGATCAGGGGACTTTGTTATACTCGAGCAGGGGACTTTGTTATACTTGATCAGGGGACTTTTTTATACTCGACCAGAGGACTTTGTTATACTAATATCAGGGGACTTTCTTATTCTCGACCAGGGGATTTTGTTATACTCGACCAGAGGCCTTTGTTATACTCGATCATGGGACTTTGCTATACTCGACCAGGGGACTTTGTTATACTCGATCAGGGGAATTTGTTATACTCGACCACGGGACTTTTTTATACTTGACCAATGGACTTTGTTATACTCGATGAGGGGCCTTTGTTATACTTGACCAGGGGCCTTTGTTATACTCGATTAGAAAGCTTTGTTATACTCGACAAAGGGACTTTTTTATACTCCACTTGGGACTTTGTTAAACTCGAACAGGGATTATGTTATACTCGACCAGGGGGCTTTGTTATACTGGACCCGGGGACTTTGTTATACTCGATCAGTGGACTTTGTTATACTCGATCAGGGGACTTTGTTATTCTCGACCAGGGGACTTTGTTATACTCGACCAGAGGCCTTTGTTATACTCGGTCAGGGGACTTTCTTATAATCGATCGGGGGACTTTGTTATGCTCGATCTAGGGACTTTGTTATACTTCGCCTGGAGACTTTGTTATAATCGATCAGGGGATGTGTTATACTCGATCAGGGGACTTTGTTATACTGGACCAGGGGACTTTGTTATACTCGATCAGGGGACTTTGTTATACTCGATCAGGGAACTTTGTTATACTCGTCCAGGGGGCTTTGTTTACTAGGATCAGGGGAATTTGTTATTCTCGACCAGGGGACTTTGTTATACTCGACCAGAGGCCTTTTTAATACTCGGTCAGGGGACTTTGTTATACTCGTCCAGGGGGCTTTGTTATATTCGGTCAGGGGACTTTCATATACTCGATCAGGGGACTTTGTCTTACTCGATCAGGGCCCTTTGCTATACTCGACCAAGGGAATTTGTTATACTCGGTCAGGGTCTATGTTATAATCGATCAGGGGACTTTGTTATGCTCGATATGGGGACTTTGTTACACTGGGCCAGGGGACTTTTTTATACTCGATCAGCGGACTTTGTTATACTGGACCATGGGACTTTTTATACTCGATCAGTGGACTTTGTTAAACTCGATCAGGAGAGTTTTGTTATATTCGATTAGGGACTTTGTTATACTCGACCAGGGGCCTTTGTTATACTCGATCACCAGACTTTGTTATACTCGATAAGGGGACTTTGTTGTACTCGATAAGGGGAATTTGTTATACTCGATAAGGGGACTTTGTTAGACTCGAACAGGGGACTTTGTTATACTCGACCAGGGGACTTTGTTATACTCCATTAGGCGACTTTGTTAGACTCGAACAGGGGACTTTGTTATACTCGACCAGGGGCCTTTGTTATACTCGATTAGAAAACTTTGTTATACTCGACCAAGGGACTTTGTTACACTCGATCAAGGGACTTTTGTTATACTCGATCAGGGGACTTTGTTAAACTCGACCAGGGGACTTTGTTATACTCGATCACCGGAGTTTGTTATACTCGATAAGGGGACTTTGTTATTCTCGATAAGGGGAATTTTTTATACTCGTTAATGGGACTTTGGTAGACTCGAACAGTGGACTTTGTTATACTCGACCAGAGGACTTTGTTATACTCGATTAGGCGGCTTTGTTATACTCGATGAGGGGACTTTGTTATACTCGATAAGGGCCTTTGTCATACACGATCTGGGGCCTTTGTTATTCTAGATCAGGGGACTTTGTTTTACTCGATGAAGGGCCTTTGTTATACTCGATCTGGGGACTTTGTTGTACTCGAGCAGGGGACTTAGTTATACTCCATCACGGGACTTTTTTATATTCGACCAGAGGACTTTGTTATACTCGACCAGGGGACTTTTTTATACTTGACCAATGGACTTTGTTATACTCAATGAGGGGCCTTTGTTATACTCGATCAGGGGACTTTGTTTTACTCGACCAGGGGACTTTGTTATATGCGATCAGGGGACTTTTTTATAATTGACCAATTGACATTGTTATACTCAATCAGGGGACTTTGTTATACTCGATTAGGGGCCTTTGTTATACTCGATGAGGGGGTTTTATTATACTCGACCAGTGGACTTTGTTATACTCGAGCAGAGGACTTTGGTATATTCGATCAGGGGATATGTTATACTCGATCAGGGGACTTTGTTATACTTGATTAGGGGACTTTGTTATACTCGATCAGGGGCCTTTGTTATACTCGATTAGAAAACTTTGTTATACTCGACCAGGGGACTTTGTTATACTCCAGCAGGGACTTTGTTATACTCGATCAGGGATATGTTATACTCGATCAGGGGACTTTTATACTAAGATCAGGGGACTTTGTTATACTCGATGAGGGCCCTTTGTTATACTCGACCAGGGGAATTTGTTATACTGCGCCAGGAGACGTTGTTATACTCGATGAGGGGATATGTTATACTCGATCAGAGTCTTTGTTATATTGAACCAGGGGACTTTGTTATACTCGATTAGGGACTTTGTTATACTCGATCAGGGGACTTTGTTACACTCGTACAGGGTGCTTTGTTATACTCGATCAGGGGACTTTGTTATACTCGATTAGAGACTTTGTAATACTCGACAAGGGGACTTCTTTATACTTGACCAATGGACTTTGTTATACTCAATGAGGGGCCTTTGTTATACTCGATCTGGGGACTTTGTTATACTCGACCAGGGGACTTTTTTATACTTGACCAATGGACTTTGTTATACTCAATGAGGGACCTTTGTTATACTCGATTAGAGGACTTTGTTATACTCAACCAGGGGACTTTGTTATACTCCATGAGGGGCCTTTGTTATACTCGATGAGGGGCTTTGTTATACTCGACAATGGGTACTTTGTTATACTCGACCAGAGGACTTTGTTATACTCGATCAGGGGACTTTGTTATACTCGACCAGAGGAATTTGTTATATTCGGTCAGGGGATATGATATACTCTATCAGGGGAATTTGTTATACTTGATTTGGGGACTTTGTTATACTCGATCAGGGAAATTTTGTTATACTCGATCAGAGGACTTTGTTATACTCGACCAGGGGCCTTTGTTATACTCGATAAGGGGACTTTGTTATACTCGATAAGTTGAATTTGTTATACACGATTAGAGGACTTTGTTAGACTCGAACAGGGGACTTTGTTATACTCGACCAGGGGACTTTGTTATACTCGATTAGGCGGCTTTGTTATACTCGATCAGGGAACTTTGTTATACTCGATGAGGGACTTTGTTATACTCGATCAATGGCCTTTTTTGGACTCGATCAGGGGCCTTTGTTATACTCGATCAGGGGACTTTGTTATACTCGATCAGGGGACTTTCTTATACTCGAGCAGGGGGATGTGTTATACTCGATCAGGGGACTTTGTTATACTCGATGAGGAGGCTTCGTTATACTCGATCAGGGGACATTGTTATACTCGACCAGGGGACTTTGTTATACGCGACCATTGGACTTTGTTATACTCGATCAGGGGACTTTGTTATACTCGACCAGAGGACTTTGTTATACTCCGTCAGGGGATATGTTATACTCGATCAGGGGACTTTGTTATACTTGATTTGGGGACTTTTGTTATCCGCGATCAGGGGACTTTGTTATGCTCGACCACGGCCTTTGTTATACTCGATCACCGGACTTTGTTATACTCGATAAGGGGACTTAATTATACTCGATAAGGGGAATTTGTTATACTCGATAAGAGGAGTTTCTTAGACTCGAACAGGGGACTTTGTTATACTCGACCAGGGGACTTTGTTATACTCGATTAGGCGGCTTTGTTATACTCGATCAGGGAACTTTGTTATACTCGATGAGGTGCCTTTTTTGGACTCGATCAGGGGCCTTTGTTATACTCGATCAGGGGACTTTCTTATACTCGACCAAGGGGGCTGTGTCATACTCGATTAGGGGACTTTGTTATACTCGATGAGGAGTCTTTGTTATACTCGATCAGGGGACTTTGCTATACTCGACCAGGGGACTTTGTTATACTCGATCAGGGGTCTTTGTTATTCTCGATGAGGGGGCTTTGTTATACTCGACCAGGGGACTTTGTTATACTGGACCAAGGGACTTTGTTATACTCGATCAAGGGACTTTGTTATACTGGACCAAGGGACTTTGTTATACTCGATCAAGGGACTTTGTTATAATCGATCAGGGGCATTTGTTATACTAGATCAGGGGACTTTGTTATACTCGATCAATGGCCTTTTTTGGACTCGATCAGGGGCCTTTGTTATCCTCGATCAGGGGACTTTGTTATACTCGATCAGGGGAGTTTCTTATACTCGAGCAGAGGGATGTGTTATACTCGATCAGGGGACTTTGTTATACTCGATGAGGAGGCTTTGTTATACTCGATCAGGGGACATTGTTATACTCGACCAGGGGACTTTGTTATACGCGACCATTGGACTTTGTTATACTCGATCAGGGGACTTTGTTATACTCGACCAGAGGACTTTGTTATACTCCATCAGGGGATATGTTATACTCGATCAGGGGACTTTGTTATACTTGATTTGGGGACTTTTGTTATACTCGATCAGGGGACTTTGTTATACTCGACAATGGGTACTTTGTTATACTCGACCAGAGGACTTTGTTATACTCGATCAGGGGACTTTGTTATACTCGACCAGAGGAATTTGTTATACTCGGTCAGGGGATATGATATACTCTATCAGGGGAATTTGTTATACTTGATTTGGGGACTTTGTTATACTCGATCAGGGGAATTTTGTATTACTCGATCAGAGGACTTTGTTATACTCGACCAGGGGCCTTTGTTATACTCGATAAGGGGACTTTGTTATACTCGATAAGTTGAATTTGTTATACTCGATTAGAGGACTTTGTTAGACTCGAACAGGGGACTTTGTTATACTCGACCAGGGGACTTTGTTATACTCGATTAGGCGGCTTTGTTATACTCGATCAGGGAACTTTGTTATACTCGATGAGGGGCCTTTGTTATACTCGATCAGGGGCATTTGTTATACTAGATCAGGGGACTTTGTTATACTCGATCAGGGGACTTTCTTATACTCGAGCAGGGGGGTGTGTTATACTCGATCAGGGGACTTTGTTATACTCGATGAGGAGGCTTTGTTATACTCGATCAGGGGACATTGTTATACTCGACCAGGGGACTTTGTTATATGCGACCATTGGACTTTGTTATACTCGATCAGGGGACTTTGTTATACTCGACCAGAGGACTTTGTTATACTCCGTCACGGGATATGTTATACTCGATCAGGGGACTTTGTTATACTTGATTTGGGGACTTTTGTTATACTCGATCAGGGGACTTTGTTATGCTCGAGCAGGGCCTTTGTTATACTCGATCACCGGACTTTGTTATACTCGATAAGGGGACTTAATTATACTCGATAAGGGGAATTTGTTATACTCGATAAGAGGACTTTCTTAGACTCGAACAGGGGACTTTGTTATACTCGACCAGGGGACTTTGTTATACTCGATTAGGCGGCTTTGTTATACTCGATCAGGGAACTTTGTTATACTCGATGAGGTGCCTTTTTTGGACTCGATGAGGGGGCCTTTGTTATACTCGATCAGGGGACTTTCTTATACTCGACCAGGGGGCTGTGTCATACTCGATCAGGGGACTTTGTTATACTCGATGAGGAGGCTTTGTTATACTCGATTAGGGGACTTTGCTATACTCGACCAGGGGACTTTGTTATACTCGATCAGGGGTCTTTCTTATACTCGACCAGGGGACTTTTTTATACTTGACCAATGGACCATGTTATACTCGATGAGGGGCCTTTGTTATACTCGATCAGGGGACTTTCTTATACTCAACCAGGGGGCTGTGTCATACTCGATCAGGGGACTTTGTTATACTCGATGAGGAGGCTTTGTTATACTCCATCAGGGGACTTTTTTATACTCAACCAGAGAACTTTGTTATACTCGATCAGGGGACTTTGTTATACTCGACCAGGGGACTTTGTTATACTCAACCAGAGTACTTTGCTATACTCCATCATGGGACTTTGTTATACTCAATCAGGGGACTTTGTTATACTCGATGAGGGGCCTTTGTTATTCTCGATGAGGGGGCTTTGTTATACTCGACCAGGGGACTTTGTTATACTCGATCAAGGGACTTTGTTATACTGGACCAAGGGACTTTGTTATACTCGATCAAGGGACTTTGTTATAATCGATTAGGGGACTTTGCTATGCTCGATATGGGGACTTTTTTATACTGGGCCAGGGGACTTTTTTGTACCCGATTAGGGGACTTTGTTGTACTCGATCAGGGGACTTTTGTTATACTCTACCAGAGGACTTTGTTATACTCGGTCAGGGGATATGTTATACTCGACCAGGGGACTTTGTTATACTTGATTTGGGGACTTTGTTATACTCGATCAAGGGAATTTTGTAATACTCGATCAGAGGACTTTGTTATACTCGACCAGGGGACTTTGTTATACTCGATCAAGGGACTTTTGTTATACTCGATCAGGGGACTTTGTTATGCTCGACCAGGGGCATTTGTTATACTCGATCATCGGACTTTGTTATACTCGATCAGGGAACTTTGTTATACTCATCCAGGGGGCTTTGTTATACTAGGATCAGGGGACTTTGTTTTACTCAACCAGGGGACTTTGTTATACTCGACCAAGGGACTTTGTTATATGCGATCAGGGGACATTTTTATACTCGATCAGGGACTTTGTTATACTCAACCAGAGGACTTTGTTATACTCGATGAGGGGACTTTGTTATACTCGACAAGGGGACTTTTTTATAATTAATCAGGGGAATTTGTCATACTCGATCAGGGGACTTTGTTATACTCGACCAGGGGACTTTGTTATACTCGATCAGGGGACTTTGCTATACTCGACCAGGGGACTTTGTTATACTCGATCAGGGGACTTTGATATACTCGACCAATGCACTTTGCTATACTCGATGAGGGGCTTTTGTTATACTCGATCAGAGGACTTTGTTATACTCGAGCAGGGGACTTTGTTATACTCGAGCAGAGGACATTGGTATATTCGATCAGGGGATATGTTATACTCGATCAGGGGACTTTGTTATACTTGATTAAGGGACTTTCTTATACTCGATCAGGGGACTTTGTAATACTCGATCAGAGGAATTTGTTATACTCGATTAGAAAACATTGTTATACTCGACCAGGGAACTTTGTTATACTCCACCAGGGACTTTGATATACTCGATCAGGGGATATGTGATACTAGATCAGGGGACTTTGTTATGCTCGGTTCAAGGGACTTTGTTAAACTCGTCCAGTGGGCTTTGTTATACTAGGATCAGGGAACTTTGTTATACTCGATCAGGGGACTTTGTCTTACTCGATGAGGGCCCTTTGTAATACTCGACCAGGGGACTTTGTTATAATCGATCAGGGGACTTTGTTAAGCTCGACCTGGGGTCTTTGTTATACTGCGCCAGGAGACATTGTTATCGTCGAAGAGGGGATATGTTATACTCGATCAGGGGACTTTGTTATACTGGACCAGGAGACTTTGTTATACTCGACCAGAGGACTTTGTTATACTCGATTACCAGACTTTGTTATACTCCATAAGGGGACTTTGTTATACTCGATAAGGGGAATTTGTTATACTCGATAAGGGGACTTTGTTAGACTCGAACAGGGGACTTTGTTATACTCGATCAGGGGACTTTGTTATACTCGACCAGGGGCCTTTGTTATACTCGATGAGGGGACTTTATTATATTAGATCAGGGGACTTTGATATACTCGATTAAGGGCCATTTTTTGACGCGATTACGGGCCTTTGTTATACTCAATCAGGGGACTTTCTTATACTCGATCAGGGGACTTTCTTATACTCGATCAGGGGACTTTGTTATACTCGACCAGGGGACTTTTTTATACTTGACCAATGGACTTTGTTATACTCGATGAGGGGCATTTGTTATACTTGACCAGGGGCCTTTGTTATACTCGATTAGAAAACTTTGTTATACTCGACCAGGGGACTTTGTTATACTCCACCAGGGACGTTCTTATACTCGATCAGGGCCCTTTGTTATACTCGACCAGGGGACTATGTTGTAATCGATCAGGGGACTTTGTTATGCTCGATTTGGGGACTTTGTTATACTGGACCACTAGACTTTGTTATACTCGATCAACGGACTTTGTTATACTCGATAAGGGGACTTTGTTATACTCGATAAGGGGAATTTGTTATACTCGACCAGGGGACTTTCTTATACTCGAGCAGGGGTCTTTGTTATACTCGATCAGGGGACTTTGTTATACTCGATCAGGAGGCTTTGTTACACTCGATCAGGGGACTTTGCTATACTCGACCAGGGGACTTTGTTATACTCAACCAGAGGACTTTGTTATACTCGACCAGGGGACTATTTTATACTTGACCAATGGAGATTGTTGTACTCGATGAAGGGCCTTTGTTATACTCGATCAGGGGACTTTTTTATACTCGACCAGAGTACTTTGTTATACTGGATCAGGGGATATGTTATACCCGATCAGGGGACTTTGTTATACTCAGCCAGAGGAATTTGTTATACTCGACCAGGGGACTTTGTTATACTCAATCAGGGAACTTTGTTTTACTCGATTAGGGGCCTTTGTTATACTCGATGAATGGGCTTTGTTATACTCGATGAGGGGCCTTTGTTATACTCGATCAGGGAACTTTGTTATACTCGAGCAGGGGACTTTGTTATACTCGATCAGGGGACTTTTTTATACTCAACCAGAGGACTTTGCTATATTAATATCAGGGCACTTTGAAATTCTTGACCAGGGGACTTTGTTATACTCGAACAGAGGCCTTTGTTTTACTCGGTCAGGGGACTTTGCCTTAATCGATCAGGGGACTTTGTTATACTCTATCAGGGGATGTGTTATACTCGATCAGGGGACTTTGTTTTACGGGACCAGGGGACTTTGTTATACTCGATCAGGGGACTTTGTTATACTCGATCAGGGGACTTTGTTATACTCGTCCAGGGGTCTTTGTTATACTCGATCAGGGGACTTTCTTATACTTGATCAGGGGACTTTGTCTTACTCGATCAGGGCCTTTTGCTATACTCAACCAGGGGACTTTGTTATAATCAATCAGGGGACTTTGTTATGCTCGATATGGGGACTTTGTTATACTGGGCCAGGGGACTTTTTTATACTCGATCAGCGGACTTTGTTATACTGGACCAGGTGACTTTTTTATACTCGATCAGGGGACTTTGTTATACTTGATCAGGGTACTTTTGTTATACTCAATCAGGGGACTTTGTTATACTCGACCAGGGGCCTTTGTTATACTCGATCAATGACTTTGTTATACTCGGTAAGGGGACTTTGTTATACTCGTCCAGGGGGCTTTGTTATACTCGACCAGGGGCCTTTGTTATACTCAATCAGGGGACTTTGTTATACTCGATCAGGGGACTTACTTATACTCGAGCAGTGGGCTTTGTTATACTCGATCAGGGGACTTTGTTATACTCGCTCAGGAGGCTTTGTTATACTCGATCAGGGGACTTTGTTATACTCGATTAGAAAACTTTGTTATACTCCACCAGGGAGTTTGTTATTGTCGATCATGGGATATGTTATACTCGATCAGGGGACTTTGTTATACTCGGTTTGGGGACTTTGTTATACTCGTCTAGTGGGCTTTGTTATACTAGGATCAGGGGACTTCGTTATACTCGAACAGGGGACTTTGTCTTACTCGATCAGGGCCCATTGTTATACTCGACCAGAGGACTTTGTTGTAATCGATCAGGGGACTTTGTTATGCTCGATCTGGGGACTTTGTTATACTGGGCCAGGAGACTTTGTTATACTCGATCAGGGGACTTTGTTATACTCGCTCAGGAGGCTTTGTTATACTCGATCAGGGGACTTTCTTATACTCGAGCAGGGGGCTTTGTTATACTCGATCAGGGGACTTTGTTATACTCGATCACGAGGCTTTGTTATATTCGATCAGGGGACTTTGCTATACTCGACCAGGGTACTATTTTATACTTGACCAATGGACTTTGTTGTACTCGATGAGGGGCCATTGTTATACTCGATCAGGGGACTTTTTTATACTCGACCAGAGTACTTTGTTATACTCGATCAAGGGGATATGTTATACCCGATCAGGGGACTTTGTTATACTCAACCAGAGGACTTTGTTATACTCGATCAGGGGACTTTGTTATAATCAATCAGGGGACTTTGTTTTACACGATTAGGGGCCTTTGTTATACTCGATCAGGGGGCTTTCTTATACTGGACCAGGGGGCTTGTTATACTCGATCAGGGAACTTTGTTATACTCGACCAGGGGACTTTTTTATAATTAATCAGGGGACTTTGTCATTCTCGATCAGTTGACTTTCCTATATTTGACCAATGGACTTAGCTCTACTCAATGAGGGGCTTTTGTTATACTCGATGAGGGGCCTTTGTTATACTCGATCAGGGGACTTTGTTATACTAGATGAGGGACTTTGTTATACTCGATTAGGGGCGTTTTTAGACTCGATCACGGACCTTTGTTATACTCAATCAGGGGACTTTGTTATACTCGATCAGGGGACTTTCTTATACTCGAGCAGTGGGCTTTGTTATGCTCGCTCAGGGGACTTTTTTATACTCGATCAGGAGGCTTTGTTATACTCGACCACGGGACTTTTTTATACTTGACCAATGGACTTTGTTATACTCGATTAGAAAGCTTTGTTATACTCGACCAGGGGACTTTTTTATACTCCACCATGGACTTTGTTATACTCGATCAGGGGATATGTTTTACTCGATCAGGGGACTTTGTTATACTCGGTTCAGGGGACTTTGTTGTATTTGTTTAGTGGGATTTGTTATACTAGGATGAGGGGACTTTGTTATACTCGATCAGGGGACTTTGTCTTACTCGATGAGGGACCTTTGTTATACTCGACCAGGGGACTTTGTTGTAATCGATCAGGGGACTTTGTTATGCTCGATCTGGGAACGTTTTTATACTAGGCCAGGAGACCTTGTTATACTCGAATAGGGGATATGTTATACTCGATCAGGGGACTTTGTTATACTCGATCAGGGAACTTTGTTATTCTCGTCCAGGTGGACTTTGTTAAACTCGACCAGAGGCCTTTGTTATACACGGTCAGGGGACTTTGTTATAATCGATCAGGGGACTTTGTTATGCTCGATCTAGGGACTTTGTTATACTTCGCCAGGAGACTTTGTTATACTCGATCAGGGGATGTGTTATACTCGATCAGGGGACTTTGTTATACTGGACCAGGGGACTTTGTTATACTCGATCAGGGGACTTTGTTATACTCGATCAGGAGACTTTGTTATACTCGTCCAGGGGGCTTTGTTATACTCGATCAGGGGAATTTGTTATACTCGATCAGGGGACTTTGTTATACTCGATAAGTTAAACTTGCTATACTCGATCAGGGAACTTTTGTTATACTCGATCAGAAGACTTTCTTATACTCGCCCAGAGGACTTTGTTATACTCGACCAGGGGCCTTTGTTATACTCGATTAGAAAACTTTATTATAATCGACCAGAACACTTTGTTATACTCGATGAAGGGACTTTTGTTATACTCGATCAGGGGACTTTGTTATACTCGACCAGGGGCCTTTGTTATACTCGATCACCGGACTTTGTTATACTCGATAAGGTAACTT
>NW_024756200.1:5000-9455 GCF_018991925.1 Homarus americanus
CCCCACCCACACCCCTAACCCGTTATCCCCCCCCCCTCCGGAAAAGGGTAGTCACTTGGTCTGGCTCTGATACAAAATTGAACTTCATAAGCGACACGATATCAAAAAACTCCCCCAATGCAAAACTAAGAAAATTGCACACCCTGATCCCATTCCGCCCCGAACCCCGGTATTCCGCCCTTGAGCAGAATCAACTAACTTGACCACAACCCGATTCGACCCCTGAGAAGGATTCGTCCCCCGTTTCAACCAAACAGGTAGAATCGACGTCATTCCATTGCAGGTGGAGGTCAGGAGGCACTGGCAGGTCACAGAGGTCAGTGTATCGTGGGTGTGAAATAATCTGGTGCCGGAGACCTCCTCATCTTCCCTCCCAGGCTGGAACTGGCCATTCACAACTCAATAAGCTCAGATGCTGCCGCCCAGCCCCCTCCCCCGCCTTAGATCCTTCCTCTCCCACCCTTCCGGCGAAGTAAAGATAAAATATTTTTCGCTGGAAAAACTTTTTCTTTAAGTATTCACACAAGGAATTGGATTATATATATATATACTGTATATATATATATATATATATATATATATATATATATATATATATATATATATATATATATATATATATATATATATATATATATATATATATATATATATATATATATATATATATATATATATATATATATATATATATATATATATATATATATATATATTGGCATGCTATCTACAATCTATACAACATGGTGAACATTTTAGTAGTGCCTTCTGTTAAGATGTACTCTGGTTTTCTAAGAGGATTTTCTTACCAAGACATTTTCCTCAGAGACGCTGTTGTTGTCGATTTTATCGTCTTACAGACTATTGATAAACGTCTTAACGCTTGTCTACCTTACTCCCCGGGGGGTTTTACTAGTGTAGTGTCGTTGGTGTTGTTGCGCTCGCTACCTGAGCGTCTCCAGGTCTTTTACTGCCAGAGTCCCTGTCCTTGGTCCTCATGGTCTTTGTGTGAGGCTTATTTATCCCCCTTGTTAACACTCACAAGAGTAATAACAACACTCATAATTATCTGTAACAAGTTTTATGATTCCTAGACTGTGACAGTATTCCATAAAGTCAGTATCGCAACACTGAACACCACTCGTACAATCTTAGAACCATCCCACCACACCTCGACCCTCCATCAACGCTTCTTGTGCACTCAAGGAAAAATACCTCACCTCCACTTTACCCAACTCCTCTCGCGTCGCACCACCTGACCATCAACACTTTAACACACAGGCCGATGATGTGAGTATGAAAGAGCATCGTAAGAGTGCTTATATATATATATATATATATATATATATATATAAAATATATATATATATAGCAATAGCATGTATATATATATATATATATATATATATATATATATATATATATATATATATATATATATATATATATATATATATATATATATATATATATATTTATATTGTTATCCTGTGGTGTATGTACCCCAGTGCTTCTTGACATATACTTTATTATTATTATTATTATTATTATTATTATTATTATTATTACTACTAGTAGTAGTAGTAGTAGATGTAGTAGTAGTAGTAGTAGATGTAGTAGTAGTAGTAGTAGTAGAAATAGTGGCGAAGATGTGGCTATTGGGAAAGCTTGAGGTCACGTTTATAAAATAGTAGCAGTATAATAGTAGTTGTATTAATAGTAACAATAGTAGTAATAGTATGGGTATTACTGATAGTTTGTAGTAGTAGTATGAATTAACAAGAAATTTTGACCTCGATACATCACGTTGTGTTTACAGGTGAAAGGTGAAGATCAGCGGATACACAGTAGTAGTCAGTTATCCACATTGAATACCAACAATGTAAATAAAATGTGGCGGCCTATACCCGTGGAGTTGTAAAGGGCACTGACTGCTCCATGGCTTGCATGTCCAATAGGCCCTAGTCCTAATAGTCCCCAGCCAGATCTAGCCTAATCTTACATAACTTTTAGCAATGTATGACAGTAAGATTCGTGCCCATTGGTATTGGTTCCCACAGGAACTGGGTCCCAATCCACATAGTCGGGGCAGTTTTGATCGTGGGTTCACAGGCGTGGGCTACACTTGTGTAGCTATAGCGTGCCGTGAGTCACAGGGTCAGTGCGTGATAATACACGATACTCAAATGAGATATAAAGTAAACAAAACCATTTGAGTAAACTGATTATTAGATTGTAATTAAAAAAGATCAAGAGTGAGAAAGGACATATGTATGTATGTTGTGTTGTCAAGGAAAGAGAAACAATTGAGACCCTGCAATTGTGTTTAAATGAGGCAGAAAGTCAGATCAGCAACCTGGGACTTGGTCACAGGATTTATGATACCATATGGCAGCTGGATCTACCCTTAGACAACACATTATGCTTCCAATATGTTCCCAGGCGGTAGTACCTCCCTGTTTGGTAGCTGATAAGATTTATGGAGTATGGTGTGGGTCAAGTGTTATGGTGGTGGTTTGGTGATTCGGATTCAGAGATAAGTCCATAGTCTATTGTTGCAGCACACAGAAACACACAGAAACACCACTTCTCCTGATGCAATAAGACATTTCGTCACTGACACAGTTGACATGGAGAGCGTGACCCTGTCCACACACTACAGCAGACAGGATGCATTTGTTTATCTCAACGACACAACAGCCTAATGTAAAGTATCAGAATTCATATATTAAATATTTCTTACTTAACACAAGAGTATGGCGGTGTAACTGTCCCCTATCCTCTGTCCAGCGCGCACAGAGGCCTCCCTCTCCCCTTACGTCACATCACCTCGCCTTAAGGCACAGGTTGTTACGACTCCCCAGACTCACGGGAGCCAACTTTGTACTGCTCACTATACACACACACCATGGCGCTACATCTGGTGTCACCACAACTAACACTTGACCAAGGACGAGGGTTAACGATACCAATCATGTTACAATTACTTGTTTAATCTCACCATTAAGCTCTGAGGCTATTTGGGGTTAAGCTGGGATGCTCAGCTATGAGGTTAAGCTGTTGTTAATGTATGGGGTTATGTTGTTAGGTTATGTTATGAGGTTAAGGTATGAGATTAAGCTGGGAGGTTAAGATGTGAGGTTAAGCTGAGAAGAAAAACTATTGGCTTAAAATGTGAGGCTAAGCTATGAGATTAAACTGTGAAGTTAAGCTGTGAAGATACATTAAAGTTTAAAATGTGAGGCTAACCTGTGAGGTATAACTGTGAGGTTAAGCCATGAGGTTAAGCTGTGAGGTTAATCTATGAGGTTTAACTATGAAATTCAGCTTTGAAAATAAACTATAAGTTTAAAATGTGAGGTTAAGCTGTGAGGTTAAGCTGTGAGGTTTAACTGCGGGGTTAAGCCATGAGGTTCAGGTAAAGGAAAGGACCAGAAGGAGGGTGAAAACTCCATTACCTCGCGGAACGGGGAATATATCTTGTGAGGACAATCATATAAACTAGTGTCTTAATTGTTTACATTAACACAGTTATAAGGCGTATTAAAAATGTTTATGAAGGCTAATTTATCGTCCCAATGTTGACAACTAATGTTCTAAATGGAAGTAGTTCTCGGTTATCACACCAGAAGCAATACTCAATGTGTGAAAATATTGGACAATTTTGCCTTATATTACCAGTTTATAACTTTATTTAAGTTATGATAATGTGGTGAAAATAACGTACTAGGTATTGTTTCTTCAAAGCTGTCATTAGAAACATTTACTGTGGAGAGTTGCCACAGTTGACATTAATAGTTTATAACTTATATTATCGGGAAAATTAAGTTATACTGTCAATACTTGATATAGCGTGTCTTAACCCCACCCAAACTAGACTACATATCACCTTTAATTTTACATATACCTAACTCGTGCCATATATAAACATAATAACACAACAACAGGTAAAATATCAGTAAAAGATTCAAGAAACATAAATACAACTTCCAAAATCCATTTCCTAGACCTCCTCTCGGTGGCCTGACCGACTGGTGCCACCGTCTCTCGCCCGGGTTACACTGTTAGAGTACACAATTATGAGAGAACGAGAGACTTGCTGACCCTGGCCTAACCGCCTGGGTGGTTAGGTTAGGTTAGGTTAAGCTTGATACTGATACATGCTGCAGCTTGTTTATATTGGTAGATATAACACAAACACATTCATACTAATATTGGCAACATGAAATAACAGAAGGAATTGAAACCAGTCTTGTTATATGGAGGGATAACTTTTAACATTTGTCCTAGAATAAAGAAGTTTAGTACCAGCAACAAGTCATTATTCCCTTAAACCAATAGTTATGGATATTATTTATACTGAATAAATGCATAAACAAAAACCCAAATTTACCCACAACCTCCAAATATCAAATTTACCCGAAAAAATATACAAACTCCTCAAAGCCGTAAAAA
>NW_024756201.1:0-33198 GCF_018991925.1 Homarus americanus
TTTGGTAAAACGTTGTTATGATCACCTAAGCGGCACGGGTGGTCCCCATTAGAGGTTCACGGTGCCATAAGCCCGTTGAACTGGCTTTGTGTGAAATATAGCAGAGTCTAGGAATGCTTTTATTGTCCTGGTGGCCCAGAGGTAGCGTCCCCCGGTCACAATTATAAGATCGTGGCTTCAAATCCTGGTGGGGTGAGGCGTTGATTATATGTAGAAGTCTGCGTGCTTTATTGGGCTAATGAAATATATATGGATCCTCGTGTTTCCAAGCCGGATTTGGTAAAACGTTGCTCTTATCGCCAAAGCGGCACGGGTGGTCCCCATTAGAGGTTCATCGCGCCATAAGGTCGTTGAACAGGCTTTGTGTGAAATATAGTAGAGTTTAGGACTGTTTTATTGTCCTGGTTGCCCAGAGGTAGCGTTCCCCGGTCACAATTATAAGATCGTGGGTTCAAATCCTGGTGGGGTGAGGTGTTGATTATATGTTGAAGTAAGCGTGCTTTATTGGGCTATTGAAATATATATTGATCCTCGTGTTTCGAAGCCGGATTTGGTAAAACGTTGCTCCGATCACATAAGCGGCACAGGTGGTCCCCATTAGAGGTTCATGGCGCCATAAGGTCGTTGAACAGGCTTTGTGTGAAATATAGTAGAATCTAGGACTGCTTTTATTGTCCCGGTTGCCCAGAGGTAGCGTTCCCCAGTCACAATTATAAGATAGTGGGCTCAAATCCTGGTGGGGTGAGGTGTTGATTATATGTAGAAGTCCGCGTGCTTTATTGTGCTAATGAAATATCTATGGATCCTCGTGTTTCCAAGCCGGATTTGGTAAAACGTTGCTCTTATCACCTAAGCGGCACGGGTGGTCCCCATTAGAGGTTCATCGCGCCATAAGGTCGTTGAACAGGCTTTGTGTGAAATATAGTAGAGTCTAGGACTGTTTTATTGTCCTGGTTGCCCAGAGGTAGCGTTCCCCGGTCACAATTATAAGATCGTTGGTTCAAATCCTGGTGGGGTGAGGCGTTGATTATATGTAGAAGTCCGCGTGCTTTATTGGGTTAATGAAATATATATGGATCCTCGTGTTTCGAAGCCGGGTTTGGTAAAACGTTGCTCTGATCACCTAAGCGGCACGGATGGTCCCCATTAGAGGTTCACAACGCCATAAGCTCGTTGAACAGGCTTTGTGTGAAATCTAGCAGAGCCTACGAATGCTTTTATTGTCCTGTTGGCCCAGAGGTAGCGTTCCCCGGTCACAATTATAAGATCGTGGCTTCAAATCCTGGTGGGGTGAGGCGTTGATTATATGTAGAAGTCCGCGTGCTTTATTGGGCTAATGAAATTTATATGGATCCTCGTGATTTGATGCCGCATTTGGTAAAACGTTGCTCTGATCACCTTAGCGGCACGGGTGGTCCCCTATAGTTGTTCACAGCGCCATAAGCTCGTTGAACAGGCTTTGTGTGAAATATAGTAGAGTCTAGGAGTGCTTTTATTGTCCTGGTGGCCCAGAGGTAGCATACCCCAGTCACAATTATAAGATTGTGGGTTTGAATCCTGGTGGGGTGAGGTGTTGATTATATGTAGATGTCCGAGTGCTTTATTGGGCTAATGAAATATATATGGATCCTCGTGTTTCCAAGCCGGATTTGGTAAAACGTTGCTCTGATCACCTAAGTGGCACGGATGGTCCCCATTAGAGGTTCACAGCGCCATAAGCTCGTTGAACAGGCTTTTTGTGAAATATAGCAGAGTCTAGGACTGCTTTTATTGTCCTGGTGGCCCAGAGGTAGCGTTCCCCGGTAACAATTAGAAGATCGTGGGTTCGAATCCTGGTGGGGTGAGGTGTTGATTATATTTAGAAGTCCGCCTGTTTTTTTGGGCAAATGAAATATATATGGATCCTCGTGATTTGATGCCGCATTTGGTAAAACGTTGCTCTGATCACCTAAGCGGCACGGGTGGTCCCCATTAGAGGTTCACGGCGCCAAAAGCTCGTTGAACAGGCTTTGTGTGAAATATAGTAGAGTCTAGGACTGCTTTTATTGTCCTAGTGGCCCAGAGGTAGCGTTCCCCGGTCACATTTATAAGATCGTGGGTTCAAATCCTGGTGGGATGAGGTGTTGATTATATGTAGAAGTCCGCGTGCTTTATTGGGCTATTGAAATATATATGGATCCTCGTGTTTCGAAGCCGCATTTTGTAAAACGTTGCTCTGATCACCTAAGCAGCACAGGTGGTCCCAATGAGAGGTTCACGGCGCCATAAGCTCGTTGAACAGGCTTGGTGTGAAATATAGCAGAGTCTAGGACTGCTTTTATTGTCCTGGTGGCCCAGAGGTAGCGTTCCCCGGTCACAATTATAAGATCGTGGCTTCAAATCCTGGTCGGGTGAGGCGTTGATTATATGTAGAAGTCCGCTTGCTTTATTAGGCTAATGAAATATATATGGATCCTCGTGTTTCCAGCCGGATTTGGTAAAACGTTGCTCTGATCACCTAAGCGGTACGGTGGTCCCCATTAGAGGTTCATGGCGCCATAAGGTCGTTGAACAGGCTTTGGTTGAAATATAGTAGAGTCTAGGACTGCTTATAGTGTCCTGGTGGCCCATAGGTAGCGTTCCTCGGTCACAATTATAAGATCGTGGGTTCGAATCCTGGTGGAGTGAGGTGTTGATTATATGTAGAAGTCCGCGTGCTCTATTGGGCTAATGAAATATATATGGATCCTTGTGTTTCGAAGCCGGATTTGGTAAAACGTTGCTCTGATCACCTAAGTGGCACGGGTGGTCCCCATTAGAGGTTCAAGGGGCCAAAAGCTCGTTGAACAGGCTTTGTGTGAAATATAGCAGAGCCTACGAATTCTTTTATTGTCCTGTTGGCCCAGAGGTAGCGTTCCCTGGTCACAATTATAAGATCGTGGCTTCAAATCCTGGTGGGGTGAGGCGTTGATTATATGTAGAAGTCCGCTTGCTTTATTGGGCTAATGAATTATATATGGATCCTCGTGATTCGAAACCGCATTTGGTAAATCGTTGCTCTGATCACCTTAGCGGCACGGGTGGTCCCCTATAGTTGTTCACAGCGCCATAAGCTCGTTGAACAGGCTTTGTGTGAAATATAGTAGAGTCTAGGACTGCTTTTATTGTCCTGGTGGCCCAGAGGTAGCGTTCCCCGGTCACAATTAGAAGATCGTGGGTCCGAATCCTGGTTGGGTGAGGTGTTGATTATATGTAGAAGTCCGCGTGTATTATTGGGCAAATGAAATATATATGGATCCTAGAGTTTTGAAGCCGCATTTGGTAAAACGTTGCTCTGATCACCTAAGCGGCACGGATGGTCCCCATTAGAGGTTCAAGGCGCCAAAAGCTCGTTGAACAGGCTTTGTGTGAAATATAGCAGAGCCTAGGGATTGCTTTTATTGTCCTGTGGCCCAGAGGTAGCGTTCCCCGGTCACAATTAGAAGATCGTGGCTGAATCTGGGGTGAGGTGTTGATTATATGTAGAAGCCACGTGCTTTATTGGGCAAATGAAATATATATGGATCCTCGTGTTTTGAAGCCGCATTTGGTAAAACGTTGCTCTAATCACCTAAGCATCACGGGTGGTCTCCATTAGAGGTTCACAGCGCCATAAGCTCGTTGAACAGGCTTTGTGTGAAATATAGCAGAGCCTACGAATGCCTTCATTGTCCTGTTGGCCCAGAGGTAGCGCTCCCCGGTCACAATTAAAAGATAGTGGCTTCAAATCCTGGTGGGGTGAGGCGTTGATTATATGTAAAAGTCCGCGTGCTTTATTGGGCTATTGAAAAATATATGGATCCTCGTGTTTTGATGCCGCATTTGGTAAAACGTTGCTCTGATCACCTAAGCGGCACGGGTGGTCCCCATTAGAGGTTCACGGCGCCAAATGCTCGTTGAACAGGCTTTGTGTGAAATATAGTAGAGTCTAGGACTGCTTTTATTGTCCTAGTGGCCCAGAGGTAGCGTTCCCCGGTCACAATTATAATATCGTGGGTTCAAATCCTGGTGGGGTGAGGTGTTGATTATATGTAGAAGTCCGCGTGCTTTATTGGGCTATTGAAATATATATGGATCCTCGTGTTTCGAAGCCGCATTTGGTAAAACGTTGCTCTGATCACCTAAGCGGCACAGGTGGTCCCAATGAGAGGTTCACGGCGCCATAAGCTCGTTGAACAGGCTTTGTGTGAAATATAGCAGAGTCTAGGACTACTTTTATTGTCCTGGTGGCCCAGAGGTAGCGTTCCCCGGTCACTATTATAAGATCGTGGCTTCAAATCCTGGTCGGGTGAGGCGTTGATTATATGTAGAAGTCCGCTTGCTTTATTGGGCTAATGAAATATATATGGATCCTCGTGTTTCCAAGCCGGATTTGGTAAAACGTTGCTCTGATCACCTAAGCGGTACGGTGGTCCCCATTAGAGGTTCATGGCGCCATAAGGTCGTTGAACAGGCTTTGTGAGAAATATAGTAGAGTCTAGGACTGCTTATAGTGTCCTTGTGGCCCATAGGTAGCGTTCCTCGGTCACAATTATAAGATCGTGGGTTCGAATCCTGTTGGAGTGAGGTGTTGATTATATGTAGAAGTCCGCATGCTCTATTGGTCTAATGAAATATATATGGATCCTTGTGTTTCGAAGCCGGATTTGGTAAAACGTTGCTCTGATCACCTAAGTGGCACGGATGGTCCCCATTAGAGGTTCACGGGGCCATAATCTCGTTGAACAGGCTTTGTGTGAAATATAGCAGAGTTTAAGACTGCTTTTATTGTCCTAGTGGCCCAGAGGTAGCATTCCCCGGTCACAATTATAAGATCGTTGGTTGAAATCTTGGTGGGGTGAGGTGTTGATTATATGTAGAAGTTCGCGTGCTTTATTGGGCTAATGAAATATATATGGATCCTCCTGTTTCGAAGCCGCATTTGGTAAAACGTTGTTATGATCACCTAAGCGGCACGGGTGGTCCCCATTAGAGGTTCACGGTGCCATAAGCTCATTGAACAGGCTTTGTGTGAAATATAGTAGAGTCTAGGACTGCTTTTATTGTCCTAGTGGCCCAGAGGTAGCGTCCCCCGGTCACAATTATAAGATCGTGCCTTCAAATCCTGGTGGGGTGGGGCGTTGATTATATGTAGAAGTCTGCGTGCTTTATTGGGCTAATGAAATATATATTGATCCTCAGGTTTCGAAGCCGCATTTGGTTAAACGTTGCTCTGATCACCTAAGCGGCACACGTGGTCCCCTATAGTGGTTCACAGCGCCATAAGCTCGTTGAACAGGCTTTGTGTGAAATATAGTAGAGTCTAGGACTGCTTTTATTGTCCTAGTGGCCCAGAGGTAGCGTTCCCGGCCACAATTATAAGATCGTGGGTTCAAATCCTGGTGGGGTGAGGTGTTGATTATATGTAGAAGTAAGCGTGCTTTATTGGGCTATTGAAATATATATTGATCCTCGTGTTTCGAAGCCGGATTTGGTAAAACGTTGCTCCGATCACCTAAGCGGCACAGGTGGTCCCCATTAGAGGTTCATGGCGCCATAAGGTCGTTGAACAGGCTTTGTGTGAAAAATAGTAGAATCTAGGACTGCTTTTATTGTCCTGGTTGCCCAGAGGTAGAGTTCCCCGGTCACAATTATAAGATAGTGGGTTCAAATCCTGGTGGGGTGAGGTGTTGATTATATGTAGAAGTCCGCGTGCTTTATTGTGCTAATGAAATATCTATGGATCCTCGTGTTTCCAAGCCGGATTTGGTAAAACGTTGCTCTTATCACCTAAGCGGCACGGGTGGTCCCCATTAGAGGTTCATCGCGCCATAAGGTCGTTGAACAGGCTTTGTGTGAAATATAGTAGAGTCTAGGACTGCTTTTATTGTCCTGGTTGCCCAGAGGTAGCGTTCCCCGGTCACAATTAGAAGATCGTGGGTTCGAATCCTGGTGGGGTGAGGTGTTGATTATATGTAGAAGCCACGTGCTTTATTGGGCAAATGAAATATATATGGATCCTCATGTTTTGAAGCCGCATTTGGTAAAACGTTGCTCTAATCACCTAAGCAGCACGGGTGGTCTCCATTAGAGGTTCACAGCGCCATAAGCTCGTTGAACAGGCTTTGTGTGAAATATAGCAGAGCCTACGAATGCTTTTATTGTCCTGTTGGCCCAGAAGTAGCGTTCCCCGGTCACAATTATAAGATCGTGGCTTCAAATGCTGGTGGGGTGAGGCGTTGATTATATGTAGAAGTCCGCGTGCTTTATTGGGCTAATGAAATATATATGGATCCTCGTGTTTCGAAACCGCAATTGGTAAAACGTTGCTCTGATCACCTTAGCGGCACGGGTGGTCCCCTATAGTTGTTCACAGTGCCATAAGCTCGTTGAACAGGCTTTGTGTGAAATATAGTAGAGTCTAGGACTGCTTTTATTGTCCTGGTTGCCCAGAGGTAGCGTTCCCCGGTCACAATTATAAGATCGTTGGTTCAAATCCTGGTGGGGTGAGGTATTGATTATATGTAGAAGTCCGCGTGCTTTATTGGGCTAATGAAATATATATGGATCCTCGTGTTTCCAAGCCGGATATGGTAAAACGTTGCTCTTATCACCTAAGCGGCACGGGTGGTCCCATATAGTGGTTCACGGTGCCATAAGCTCATTGAACAGGCTTCGTGTGAAATATAACAGAGTCTAGGACTGCTTATAGTGTCCTCGTGGCCCATAGGTAGCATTCCTCGGTCACAATTATAAGATCGTGGGTTCGAATCCTGGTGGGGTGAGGTGTTGATTATATGTAGAAGTCCGCGTGCTTTATTCGGCTAATGAAATATATATGGATCCTCGTGTTTCGAAGCCGGATTTGGTAAAACGTTGCTCTGATCACCTAAGCGGCACGGGTGGTCCCCATTAGAGGTTCACGGCGCCATAAGCTCGTTGAACAGGCTTTATCTGAAATACAGCAGAGTCTAGGACTGCTTTTATTGTCCTGGTGGCCCAGAGGTAGCGTTCCCCGGTCACAATTAGAAGATCGTGGGTTCGAATCCTGGTGGGGTGAGGTGTTGATTATATGTAGAAGTCCGCATCCTTTATTGGGCTAATGAAATATATATGGATCCTCGTGTTATGAAGCCGCATTTGGTAAAACGTTGCTCTGATCACCTAAGGGGCATGGGTGGTCCCCTATAGTGGTTCACAGCCCCATAAGCTAGTTGAACAGGCTTTGTGTTAAATATAACAGAGTCTAGGACTGCTTATAGTGTCCTGGTGGCCCATAGGTAGCGTTCCCCGGTCACAATTAGAAGATCGTGGGTTCGAATCCTGGTGGGGTGAGGTGTTGATTATATGTAGAAGCCACGTGCTTTATGGGCAAATGAAATATATATGGATCCCCGTGTTTTGAAGCCGCATTTGGTAAAACGTTGCTCTGATCACCTAGGCATCACTGGTGGTCTCCATTAGAGGTTTACAGCGCCATAAGCTCGTTGAACAGGCTTTGTGTGAAATATAGCAGAGCCTACGAATGCTTTTATTGTCCTGTTGGCACAGAGGTAGCGTTCCCCGGTCAGAATTATAAGATTGTGGGTTTGAATCCTGGTGGGGTGAGGTGTTGATTATATGTAGAAGTCCGAGTGCTTTATTGGGCTAATGAAATATATATGGATCCTCGTGTTTGAAGCCGTATTTGCAAAAACGTTGCCTGATCACCTAAGCGCACGGGTATCCTCATAGTATTGTTCACAGCCATAAGTCATGGAACATTCTCGTGTGAAAGAAGTAGCTCCAGGATCGCTTATTGTCCTGGTAACAGCAGGCAAGTATAACCCGGTCACAATTATAAGATTGTGGGTTTGAATCCTGGTGGGGTGAGGTGTTGATTATATGTAGAAGTCCGAGTGCTTTATTGGGCTAATGAAATATATATGGATCCTCGTGTTTCCAAGCCGGATTTGGTAAAACGTTGCTCTGATCACCTAAGCGGCACGGATGGTCCCCATTAGAGGTTCACAGCGCCATAAGCTCGTTGAACAGCCTTTTTGTGAAATTTAGCAGAGGCTAGGACTGCTTTTATTGTCCTGGTGGCCCAGAGGTAGCGTTCCCCGGTCACAATTAGAAGATCGTGGGTTCGAATCCTGGTGGGGTGAGGTGTTAATTATATGTAGAAGTCCGCGTGCTTTATTGGGCAAATGAAATATATATGGATCCTCGTGTTTTGAAGCCGCATTTGGTAAAACGTTGCTCTGATCACCTAAGCGGCACGGGTGGTCCCCATTAGAGGTTCACGGCGCCAAAAGCTCGTTGAATAGGCTTTGTGTGAAATATAGCAGAGTCTAGGACTGCTTTTATTGTCCTGGTGGCCCAGAGGTAGCGTTCCCCGGTCACAATCATAAGATCGTGGCTTCAAATCCTGGTCGGGTGAGGCGTTGATTATATGTAGAAGTCCGCGTGCTTTATTGGGCTAATGAAATATATATGGATCCTCGTGTTTCCAAGCCGGATTTGGTAAAAACGTTGCTCTGATCACCTAAGCGGTACGGTGGTCCCCATTAGAGGTTCATGGCGCCATAAGGTCGTTGAACAGGCTTTGTGTGAAATATAGTAGAGTCTAGGACTGCTTATAGTGTCCTGGTGGCCCATAGGTAGCGTTCCTCGGTCACAATTATAAGATCGTGGGTTCGAATCCTGGTGGAGTGAGGTGTTGATTATATGTAGAAGTCCGCGTGCTCTATTGGGCTAATGAAATATATATGGATCCTTGTGTTTCGAAGCCGGATTTGGTAAAACGTTGCTCTGATCACCTAAGTGGCACGGATGGTCCCCATTAGAGGTTCATGGCGCCATAAGGTCGTTGAACAGGCTTTGTGTGAAATATAGTAGAGTCTAGGACTGCTTTTATTGTCCTGGTGGCCCAGAGGTAGCGTTCCCCGGTCACAATTAGAAGAGCATGGGTTCGAATCCTGGTGGGGTGAGGTGTTGATTATATGTAGAAGCCGCGTGCTTTATTGGGGAATGAAATATATATGGATCCTCGTGTTTTGAAGCAGCATTTGGTAAAACGTTGCTCTGATCACCTGAGCAGCACGTGGTGGTCCCCATTAGAGGTTCACGGCGCCATAAGGTCGTTGAACAGGCTCTGTGTGAATTATAGTAGAGTCTACGAATGCTTTTATTGTCCTGTTGGCCCAGAAGTAGCGTTCCCCGGTCACAATTATAAGATCGTGGCTTCAAATCCTGATGGGGTGAGGCGTTGATTAAATGTAGAAGTCCGCGTGCTTTATTGGGCTAATGAAATCTATATGGATCCTCGTGTTTCGAAACCGCATTTGGTAAAACGTTGCTCTGATCACCTAAGCGGCACGGGTGGTCCCTTATAGTGGTTCACAGCGCCATAAGGTCGTTGAACAGGCTTTGTGTGAAATATAGTAGAGTCTAGGACTGCTTTTATTGTCCTGGTGGCCCAGAGGTAGCATACCCCGATCACAATTATAAGATTGTGGGTTTGAATCCTGGAGGGGTGAGGTGTTGATTATATGTAGAAGTCCGAGTGCTTTATTGGGCTAATGAAATATATATGGATCCTCGTGTTTCCAAGCCGGATTTGGTAAAACGTTGCTCTGATCACCTAAGCGGCACGGGTGGTCCCCATTAGAGGTTCATGGCGACATAAGGTCGTTGAACAGGCTTTGTGTGAAATATAGTAGAGTCTAGGACTGCTATTATTTTCCTGGTGGCCCAGAGGTAGCATACCCCGGTCACAATTATAAGATCGTGGCTTCAAATCCTGATGGGGTGAGGCGTTGATTAAATGTAGAAGTCCGCGTGCTTTATTGGGCTAATGAAATATATATGGCTCCTCGTGTTTCCAAGCTGGATTTGGTAAAACGTTGCTCTTATCACCTAAGCGGCAATGGGTGGTCCCCATTAGAGGTTCATGGCACCATAAGATCGTTGAACAGGCTTTGTGTGAAATATAGCAGAGTCTAGGACTGCTTTTATTGTCCTGGTGGTCCAGAGGTAGCGTTCCAAGGTCACAATTAGAAGATCGTGGGTTCGAATCCTGGTGGGGTGAGGTGTTGATTATATGTAGAAGTCCGAGTGCTTTATTGGGCTAATGAAATATATATGGATCCTTGTGTTTCCAAGCCGGATTTGGTAAAACGTTGCTGTGATCACCTAAGCGGCACAGATGGTCCCCATTAGAGGTTCACAGCGCCATAAGCTCGTTGAACAGGCTTTTTGTGAAATATAGTAGAGTCTAGGACTGCTTTTATTGTCCTGGTGGCCCAGAGGTAGCATACCCCGGTCACAATTATAAGATTGTGGGTTCGAATCCTGGTGGGGTGAGGTGTTGATTATATGTAGAAGTCCGAGTGCTTTATTGGGCTAATGAAATATATATGGATCCTAGTGTTTCCAAGCCGGATTTGGTAAAACGTTGCTCTGATCACCTAAGCGGCACGGATGGTCCCCATTAGAGGTTCGCAGCGCCATAAGCTCGTTGAACAGGCTTTTTGTTAAATATAGCAGAAGTCTAGGACTGCTTTTATTGTCCTGGTAGCCCAGAGGTAGCGTTCCCGGTCACAATTATAAGATTGTGGGTTTAAATCCTGGTGGGGTGAGGTGTTGATTATGTAGAAGTCCGCGTGCTTTATTGGGCTAATGAAATATATATGGATCCTCGTGTTCCAAAGCCGCATTTGGTAAAACGTTGCTCTGATCACGTAAGCGGCACGGGTGGTCCCCATTAGAGGTTCACGGCGCCATAATCTCGTTGAACAGGCTTTGTGTGTAATATAGCAGAGTCTAGGACTGCTTTTATTGTCCTGGTGGCCCAGAGGTAGCGTTCCCCGGTCACAATTATAAGATTGTGGCTACAAATCCTGGTGGGGTGAGGCATTGATTATATGTAGAAGTCCGCGTGCTTTATTGGGCTAATGAAATATATATGGATCCTCGTGTTTCCAAGCCGGATTTGGTAAAACGTTGCTCTTATCACCTAAGCGGCACGGGTGGTCCCCTATAGTGGTTCACGGTGCCATAAGCTCATTGAACAGGCTTTGTGTGAAATATAACAGAGTCTAGGACTGCTTATAGTGTCCTCGTGGCCCATAGGTAGCATTACTTGGTCACAATTATAAGATCGTGGGTTCGAATCCTGGTGGGGTGAGGTGTTGATTATATGTAGAAGTCCGCGTGCTTTATTGGGCTAATGAAATATATATGGATCCTCGTGTTTCGAAGCCGCATTTGGTAAAACGTTGCTCTGATCACCTAAGCGGCACGGGTGGTCCCCAGTGGAGGTTCACGGCGCCATTAGCTCGATGAACAGGCTTTGTCTGAAATATAGCAGAGTCTAGGACTGCTTTTAGTGTCCTGGTGGCCCAAAGGTAGCGTTCCCCGGTCACAATTAGAAGGTCGTGGGTTCGAATCCTGGTGGGGTGAGGTGTTGATTATATGTAGAAGTCCGCATGCTTTATTGGGCTAATGAAATATATATGGATCCTCGTGTTATGAAGCCGCATTTGGTAAAACGTTGCTGTGATCACCTAAGGGGCACGGGTGGTCCCTTATAGTGGTTCACAGCCCCATAAGCTCGTTGAACAGGCTTTGTGTTAAATATAACAGAGTCTAGGACTGCTTATAGTGTCCTGGTGGCCCATAGGTAGCGTTCCTCGGTCAAAATTATAAGATCGTGGTTTCGAATCCTGGTGGAGTGAGGTGTTGATTATATGTAGAAGTCCGCGTGCTTTATTGGGTTAATGAAATATATATGGATCCTCGTGTTTCGAAGCTGAATTTGGTAAAACGTTGCTCTGATCACCTAAGCGGCACGGATGGTCCCCCATTAGAGGTTCACAGCGCCATAAGCTCGTTGAACAGGATTTGTGTGAAATATAGCAGAGTCTAGGACTGCTTTTATTGTCCTGGTGGCCAGAGGTAGCGTTCCCCGGTCACAATTAGAAGATCGTGGGTTCGAATCCTGGTGGGGTGAGTTGTTGATTATATGTAGAAGCCACGTGCTTTATGGGCAAATGAAATATATATGGATCCTCGTGTTTTGAAGCCTCATTTGGTAAAACGTTGCTCTGATCACCTAAGCAGCACGGGTGGTCTCCATTAGAGGTTCACAGCGCCATAAGCTCGTTGAACAGGCTTTGTGTGATATGTAGCAGAGCCTACGAATGCTTTTATTGTCCTGTTGGCCCAGAGGTAGCGTTCCCCGGTTACATTATAAGATCGTGGCTTCAAATCCTGGTGGGGTGAGGCGCGATTATATGTAGAAGTCCGCTAAGTTTTATTGGGCTAATGAAATATATTTGGATCCTCGTGTTTCGAAGCCGCATTTGGAAAAACGTTGCTCTGATCACCTAAGCAGCACGGGTGGTCCCCATTAGAGGTTCACGGCGCCATAAGCTCGTTGAACAGGCTTTGTGTGAAATATAGTAGAGTCTAAGACTGCTTTTATTGTCCTGGTGGCCCAGAGGTAGCATACCCCGGTCACAATTATAAGATCGTGGGCTTGAATCCTGGTGGGGTGAGGTGTTGATTATATGTAGAAGTCCGAGTGCTTTATTGGGCTAATGAAATATATATGGATCCTCGTGTTTCCAAGCCGGATTTGGTAAAACGTTGCTCTGATCACCTAAGCGGCACGGATGGTCCCCATTAGAGGTTCACAGCGCCATAAGCTCGTTGAACAGGCTTTTTGTGAAATATAGCAGAGGCTAGGACTGCTTTTATTGTCCTGGTGGCCCAGAGGTAGCGTTCCCCGGTCACAATTAGAAGATCGTGGGTTCGAATCCTGGTGGGGTGAGGTGTTGATTATATGTAGAAGTCCGCGTTCTTTATTGGGCAAATGAAATATATATATTGATCCTCGTGTTTTGAAGCCGCATTTGGTAAAACGTTGCTCTGATCACCTAAGCGGCACGGGTGGTCCCCATTAGAGGTTCACGGCGCCAAAAGCTCGTTGAATAGGCTTTGTGTGAAATATAGCAGAGTCTAGGACTGCTTTAATTATCCGGGTGGCCCATTGGTAGCGTTCCCCGGTCACAATTATAAGATCGTGGGTTCGAATCCTGGTGGAGTGAGGTGTTGATTATATGTAGAAGTCCGCGTGCTCTATTGGGCTAATGAAATATATATGGATCCTTGTGTTTCGAAGCCGGATTTGGTAAAACGTTGCTCTGCTAACCTAAGCGGCACAGGTGGTCCCAATGAGAGGTTCACGGCGCCATAAGCTCGTTGCACAGGCTTTGTGTGAAATATAGCAGAGTCTAGGACTGCTTTTATTGTCCTGGTGGCCCAGAGGTAGCGTTCCCCGGTCACAATCATAAGATCGTGGCTTCAAATCCTGGTCGGGTGAGGCGTTGATTGTATGTAGAAGTCCGCGTGCTTTATTGGGCTAATGAAATATATATGGATCCTCGTGTTTCCAAGCCGGATTTGGTAAAACGTTGCTCTGATCACCTAAGCGGTACGGTGGTCCCCATTAGAGGTTCATGGCGCCATAAGGTCGTTGAACAGGCTTTGTGTGAAATATAGTAGAGTCTAGGACTGCTTTTATTGTCCTGGTGGCCCAGAGGTAGCGTTCCCCGGTCACAATTAAAAGAGCATGGGTTCGAATCCTGATGGGGTGAGGTGTTGATTATATGTAGAAGCCGCATGCTTTATTGGGGAATGAAATATATATGGATCCTCGTGTTTTGAAGCCGCATTTGGTAAAACGTTGCTCTGATCACCTAAGCAGCACGGGTGTTCCCCATTAGAGCTTCACGGCGCCATAAGGTCGTTGAACAGGCTCTGTGTGAAATATAGTAGAGTCTACGAATGCTTTTATTGTCCTGTTGGCCCAGAGGTAGCGTTCCCCGGTCACAATTATAAGATCGTGGCTTCAAATCCTGATGGGGTGAGGCGTTGATTAAATGTAGAAGTCCGCGTGCTTTATTGGGCTAATGAAATATATATGGATCCTCGTGTTTCGAAACCGCATTTGGTAAAACGTTGCTCTGATCACCTAAGCAGCACGGGTGGTCCCCATTAGAGGTTCACGGCGCCATAAGGTCGTTGAACAGGCTCTGTGTGAAATATAGTAGAGTCTACGAATGCTTTTATTGTCCTGTTGGCCCAGAAGTAGCGTTCGCCGGTCACAATTATAAGATCGTGGCTTCAAATCCTGATGGGGTGAGGCGTTGATTAAATGTAGAAGTCCGCGTGCTTTATTGGGCTAATGAAATCTATATGGATCCTCGTGTTTCGAAACCGCATTTGCTAAAACGTTGCTCTGATCACCTAAGCGGCACGGGTGGTCCCTTATAGTGGTTCACAGCGCCATAAGCTCGTTGAACAGGCTTTGTGTGAAATATAGTAGAGTCTAGGACTGCTTTTATTGTCCTGGTGGCCCAGAGGTAGCATACCCCGATCACAATTATAAGATTGTGGGTTTGAATCCTGGAGGGGTGAGGTGTTGATTATATGTAGAAGTCCGAGTGCTTTATTGGGCTAATGAAATATATATGGATCCTCGTGTTTCCAAGCCGGATTTGGTAAAACGTTGCTCTGATCACCTAAGTGGCACGGATGGTCCCCATTAGAGGTTCATGGCGCCATAAGGTCGTTAAACAGGCTTTGTGTGAAATATAGTAGAGTCTAGGACTGCTATTATTTTCCTGGTGGCCCAGAGGTAGCATACCCCGGTCACAATTATAAGACCGTGGGTTTGAATCCTGGTGGGGTGAGGTGTTGATAATATGTAGAAGTCCGAGTGCTTTATTGGGCTAATGAAATATATTTGAATCCTCGTGTTTAGAAGCCGTATTTGGTAAAACGTTGCTCTGATCATATACGCGGCACGGGTGGTCCCCATTAGAGGTTCACGGCGCCATAAGCTCGTTGAACAGGATTTGTGTGAAATATAGCAGAGTCTAGGACTGCTTTTATTGTCCTGGTGGCCCAGAGGTAGCGTTCCCCGGTCACAATTATAAGATCGTGGGTTCAAATCATGGTGGGGTGAGGTGTTGATTATGTAGAAGTCCGCGTGCTTTATTGGGCTAATGAAATATATATGGATCCTCGTGTTCCAAAGCCGCATTTGGTAAAACGTTGCTCTGATCACGTAAGCGGCACGGGTGGTCCCCATTAGAGGTTCACGGCGCCATAATCTCGTTGAACAGGCTTTGTGTATAATATAGCAGAGTCTAGGACTGCTTTTATTGTCCTGGTGGCCCAGAGGTAGCGTTCCCCGGTCACAATTATAAGACTGTGGCTTCAAATCCTGGTGGGGTGAGGCATTGATTATATGTAGAAGTCCGCGTGCTTTATTGGGCTAATGAAATATATATGGATCCTCGTGTTTCCAAGTCGGATTTGGTAAAACGTTGCTCTTATCACCTAAGCGGCACGGGTGGTCCCCTATAGTGGTTCACGGTGCCATAAGCTCATTGAACAGGCTTTGTGTGAAATATAACAGAGTCTTGGACTGCTTATAGTGTCCTCGTGGCCCATAGGTAGCATTACTTGGTCACAATTATAAGATCGTGGGTTCGAATCCTGGCGGGGTGAGGTGTTGATTATATGTAGAAGTCCGCGTGCTTTATTGGGCGAATGAAATATATATGGATCCTCGTGTTTCGAAGCCGCATTTGGTAAAACGTTGCTCTGATCACCTAAGCGGCACGGGTGGTCCCCATTAGAGGTTCACGGCGCCATAAGCTCGATGAACAGGCTTTGTCTGAAATATAGCAGAGTCTAGGACTGCTTTTAGTGTCCTGGTGGCCCAAAGGTAGCGTTCCTCGGTCACAATTAGAAGATCGTGGGTTCGAATCCTGGTGGGGTGAGGTGTTGATTATATGTAGAAGTCCGCATGCTTTATTGGGCTAATGAAATATATATGGATCCTCGTGTTATGAAGCCGCATTTGGTAAAACGTTGCTGTGATCACCTAAGGGGCACGGGTGGTCCCCTATAGTGGTTCACAGCCCCATAAGCTCGTTGAACAGGCTTTGTGTTAAATATAACAGAGTCTAGGACTGCTTATAGTGTCCTGGTGGCCCATAGGTAGCGTTCCTCGGTCACAATTAGAAGATCGTGGGTTCGAATCCTGGTGGGGTGAGGTGTTGATTATATGTAGAAGCCACGTGCTTTATGGGCAAATGAAATATATATGGATCCTCGTGTTTTGAAGCCTCATTTGGTAAAACGTTGCTCTGATCACCTAAGCAGCACGGGTGGTCTCCATTAGAGGTTCACAGCGCCATAAGCTCGTTGAACAGGCTTTGTGTGATATGTAACAGAGCCTACGAATGCTTTTATTGTCCTGGTGGCCCAGAGGTAGCATACCCCGATCACAATTATAAGATTGTGGGTATGAATCCTGGAGGGGTGAGGTGTTGATTATATGTAGAAGTCCGAGTGCTTTATTGGGCTAATGAAATATATATGGATCCTCGTGTTTCCAAGCCGGATTTGGTAAAACGTTGCTCTGATCACCTAAGTGGCACGGATGGTCCCCATTAGAGGTTCATGGCGCCATAAGGTCGTTGAACAGGCTTTGTGTGATATGTAGCAGAGCCTACGAATGCTTTTATTGTCCTGTTGGCCCAGAGGTAGCGTTCCCCGGTCACATTATAAGATCGTGGCTTCAAATCCTGGTGGGGTGAGGCGTTGATTATATGTAGAAGTCCGCGTGCTTTATTGGGCTAATGAAATATATATGGATCCTCGCGTTTCGAAGCCGCATTTGGTAAAACGTTGCTCTGATCACCTAAGCGGCACGGGTGGTCCCCTATAGTTGTTCACAGCGCCATAAGCTCGTTGAACAGGCTTTGTGTGAAATATAGTATAGTCTAGGACTGCTTTTATTGTCCTGGTGGCCCAGAGGCAGCATACCCCTGTCACAATTATAAGATTGTGGGTTTGAATCCTGGTGGGGTGAGGTGTTGATTATATGTAGAAGTCCGAGTGCTTTATTGGGCTAATGAAATAAATATGGATCCTCGTGTTTCCAAGCCGGATTTGGTAAAACGTTGCTCTGATCACCTAAGCGGCACGGATGGTCCCCATTAGAGGTTCACAGCGCCATAAGCTCGTTGAACAGGCTTTTTGTGAAATATAGCAGAGGCTAGGACTGCTTTTATTGTCATGGTGGCCCAGAGGTAGCGTTCCCCGGTCACAATTAGAAGATCGTGGGTTCGAATCCTGGTGGGGTGAGGTGTTGATTATATGTAGAAGTCCGCGTGCTTTATTGGGCAAATAAAATATATATGGATCCTCGTGTTTTGAAGCCGCATTTGGTAAAACGTTGCTCTGATCACCTAAGCGGCACGGGTGGTCCCCATTAGAGGTTCACGGCGCCAAAAGCTCGTTGAATAGGCTGTGTGTGAAATATAGCAGAGTCTAGGACTGCTTTAATTATCCGGGTGGCCCAGTGGTAGCGTTCCCCGGTCACAATTATAAGATCGTGGGTTTAAATCCTGGTGGGGTGAGGTGTTGATTATATGTAGAAGTCCGCTTGCTTTATTGGGCTAATGAAATATATATGGATCCTCGTGTTTCCAAGCCGGATTTGGTAAAACGTTGCTCTGATCACCTAAGCGGTACGGTGGTCCCCATTAGAGGTTCATGGCGCCATAAGCTCGTTGAACAGGCTTTGTGTGAAATATAGCAGAGTCTAGGACTGCTTTTATTGTCCTGGTGGCCCAGAGGTAGCGTTCCCCGGTCACAATCATAAGATCGTGGCTTCAAATCCTGGTCGGGTGAGGCGTTGATTATATGTAGAAGTCCGCGTGCTTTATTGGGCTAATGAAATAGCATATATGGATCCTCGTGGTTTCTGCCGGATTTGCAAACGCTGTTCTGGTCACCTGCCGCACGTGGTCCCCATTAGAGGTCTGGCTATGGCGCCAAGGTCGTTGAACAGGCTTTGTGTGAAATATAGTAGAGCTTCCAGACTGCTTTATAGTGTCCTGGTGGCCCAGAGGTAGCATACCTCGGTCACAATTATAAGATCGTGGGTCTGAATCCTGGTGGGGTGAGGTGTTGATTATATGTAGAAGTCCGGGTACTTTATTGGGCTAATGAAATATATATGGATCCTCGTGTTTCCAAACCGGATTTTGGAAAACGTTGCTCTTATCACCTAAGCGGCACGGGTGGTGCCCATCAGAGGTTCATGGCGCTATAAGATCGTTGAACAGGCTTTGTGGGAAATATAGTAGAGTCTAGGACTGCTTTTATTGTCCTGGTGGCCCAGAGGTAGCGTTCTTGCCCACACTAGGAAGAGCATGGGTTCGAACTCTGGCAGGGGTGAGGTGTTGATTAGGCGTGGAAGCCGCCAAGGCTTTATTGGGGAATGAACATATATGGATCCTCGTGTTTTGAAGCAGCATTTGGTAAAACGTTGCTCTGATCACCTAAGCAGCACGGGTGGTCCCCATTAGAGGTTCACGGCGCCATAAGGTCGTTGAACAGGCTCTGTGTGAAATATAGTAGAGTCTACGAATGCTTTTATTGTCCTGTTGGCCCAGAGGTAGCATACCCCGATCACAATTATAAGATTGTGGGTTTGAATACTGGAGGGGTGAGGTGTTGATTATATGTAGAAGTCCGAGTGCTTTATTGGGCTAATGAAATATATATGGATCCTCATGTTTCCAAGCCGGATTTGGTAAAACGTTGCTCTGATCACCTAAGCGGCACTGGTGGTCCCCATTAGAGGTTCATGGCGCCATAAGGTCGTTGAACAGGCTTTGTGTGAAATATAGTAGAGTCTAGGACTGCTATTATTTTCCTGGTGGCCTAGAGGTAGCATACCCCGGTCACAATTATAAGACCGTGGGTTTGAATCCTGGTGGGGTGAGGTGTTGATTATATGTAGAAGTCCGAGTGCTTTATTGGGCTAATGAAATATATTTGAATCCTCTTGTTTAGAAGCCGTATTTGGTAAAACGTTGCTCTGATCATATAAGCGGCACGGGTGGTCCCCATTAGAGGTTCACGGCGCCATAAGCTCGTTGAACAGGATTTGTGTGAAATATAGCAGAGTCTAGGACTGCGTTTATTGTCCTGGTGGCCCAGAGGTAGCGTTCCCCGGTCACAATTATAAGATCGTGGGTTCAAATCCTGGTGGGGTGAGGTGTTGATTATATGTAGAACTCCGCGTGCTCTATTGGGCTAATGAAATATATATGGATCCTCGAGTTTCCAAGCCGGATTTGGTAAAACGTTCCTCTGATCACCTCAGCGGCACGGGTGGTCCCCTATAGTGGTTCACGGCGCCATAAGCTCGTTGAACACGCTTTGTGTGAAATATAACAGAGTCTATGACTGCTTAAAGTGTCCTGGTGGCTCATAAGTAGTGTTCCCCGGTCACAATTATAATATCGTGGGTTCGAATCCTGGTGGGGTGAGGTGTTGATTATATGTAAAAGTCCGCGTGCTTTATTGGGCTAATGAAATATATATGGATCCTCGTGTTTTGAAGCCGCATTTGGTAAAACGTTGCTCTCATCACCTAAGCGGCACGGGTGGTCCCCATGAGAGGTTCACGGCGCCATAAGCTCGTTGAACAGGCTTTGTGTGAAATATAGCAGAGTCTAGGACTACTTTTATTGTCCTGGTGGCCCAGAGGTAGCGTTCCCCGGTCACAGTTATAAGATCGTGGCTTCAAATCCTGGTGGGGTGAGGCGTTGATTATATGTAGAAGTCCGCGTGCTTTATTGGGCTAATGAAATATATATGGATCCTCGTGTTTCCAAGCTGGATTTGGTAAAACGTTGCTCTTATCACCTAAGCGGCACGGGTGGTCCCCATTAGAGGTTCATGGCGCCATAAGATCGTTGAACAGGCTTTGTGTGAAATATTGCAGTCTAGGACTGCTTTTATTGTCCTGGTGGCCCAGAGGTAGAGTTCCCCGGTCACAATTAGAAGATCGTGGGTTCGAAACCTGGTGGGG
This sequence comes from Homarus americanus, assembly GCF_018991925.1. NCBI lineage: Eukaryota > Metazoa > Arthropoda > Malacostraca > Decapoda > Nephropidae > Homarus > Homarus americanus. The sequence goes on from NW_024756201.1 coordinate 19,952, forward strand.
TGAGGTGTTGATTATATGTAGAAGTCCGAGTGCTTTATTGGGCTAATGAAATATATATGGATCCTTGTGTTTCCAAGCCGGATTTGGTAAAACGTTGCTGTGATCACCTAAGCGGCACAGATGGTCCCCATTAGAGGTTCACAGCGCCATAAGCTCGTTGAACAGGCTTTTTGTGAAATATAGAGTCTAGGACTGCTTTTATTGTCCTGGTGGCCCAGAGGTAGCATACCCCGGTCACAATTATAAGATTGTGGGTTTGAATCCTGGTGGGGTGAGGTGTTGATTATATGTAGAAGTCCGAGTGCTTTATTGGGCTAATGAAATATATATGGATCCTTGTGTTTCCAAGCCGGATTTGGTAAAACGTTGCTCTGATCACCTAAGCGGCACGGATGGTCCCCATTAGAGGTTCGCAGCGCCATAAGCTCGTTGAACAGGCCTTTTGTTAAATATAGCAGAAGTCTAGGACTGCTTTTATTGTCCTGGTAGCCCAGAGGTAGCGTTCCCCGGTCACAATTATAAGATTGTGGGTTTAAATCCTGGTGGGGTGAGGTGTTGATTATGTAGAAGTCCGCATGCTTTATTGGGCTAATGAAATATATATGGATCCTCGTGTTCCAAAGCCGCATTTGGTAAAACGTTGCTCTGATCACGTAAGCGGCACGGATGGTCCCCATTAGAGGTTCGCAGCGCCATAAGCTCGTTGAACAGGCTTTTTGTGAAATATAGCAGAAGTCTAGGACTGCTTTTATTGTCCTGGTAGCCCAGAGGTAGCGTTCCCCGGTCACAATTATAAGATTGTGGGTTTAAATCCTGGTGGGGTGAGGTGTTGATTATGTAGAAGTCCGCGTGCTTTATTGGGCTAATGATATATATATGGATCCTCGTGTTCCAAAGCCGCATTTGGTAAAACGTTGCTCTTATCACCTAAGCGGCACGGGTGGTCCCCTATAGTGGTTCACGGTGCCATAAGCTCATTGAACAGGCTTTGTGTGAAATATAACAGAGTCTAGGACTGCTTATAGTGTCCTCGTGGCCCATAGGTAGCATTACTCGGTCACAATTATAAGATCGTGGGTTCGAATCCTGGTGGGGTGAGGTGTTGATTATATGTAGAAGTCCGCGTGCTTTATTGGGCTAATGAAATATATATGGATCCTCGTGTTATGAAGCCGCATTTGGTAAAACGTTGCTCTGATCACCTAAGGGGCACGGGTGGTCCCCTATAGTGGTTCACAGCCCCATAAGCTCGTTGAACAGGCTTTGTGTTAAATATAACAGAGTCTAGGACTGCTTATAGTGTCCTGGTGGCCCATAGGTAGCGTTCCTCGGTCAAAATTATAAGATCGTGGTTTCGAATCCAGGTGGAGTGAGGTGTTGATTATATGTAGAAGTCCGCGTGCTTTATTGGGTTAATGAAATATATATGGATCCTCGTGTTTCGAAGCTGAATTTGGTAAAACGTTGCTCTGATCACCTAAGCGGCACGGATGGTCCCCATTAGAGGTTCACAGCGCCATAAGCTCGTTGAACAGGATTTGTGTGAAATATAGCAGAGTCTAGGACTGCTTTTATTGTCCTGGTGGCCCAGAGGTAGCGTTCCCCGGTCACAATTAGAAGATCGTGGGTTCGAATCCTGGTGGGGTGAGGTGTTGATTATATGTAGAAGCCACGTGCTTTATGGGCAAATGAAATATATATGGATCCTCGTGTTTTGAAGCCTCATTTGGTAAAACGTTGCTCTGATCACCTAAGCAGCACGGGTGGTCTCCATTAGAGGTTCACAGCGCCATAAGCTCGTTGAACAGGCTTTGTGTGATATGTAGCAGAGCCTACGAATGCTTTTATTGTCCTGTTGGCCCAGAAGTAGCGTTCCCCGGTCACATTATAAGATCGTGGCTTCAAATCCTGGTGGGGTGAGGCGTTGATTATATGTAGAAGTCCGCGTGCTTTATTGGGCTAATGAAATATATATGGATCCTAGTGTTTCGAAGCCGCATTTGGTAAAACGTTGCTCTGATCACCTAAGCGGCACGGGTGGTCCCCTATAGTTGTTCACAGCGCCATAAGCTCGTTGAACAGGCTTTGTGTGAAATATAGCAGAGCTAGGACTGCTTTTATTGTCCTGTTGGCCCAGAGGTAGCGTTCCCGGTCACAATTAGAAGATCAAGGGTTCGGAATCTGGTGGGGTGAGGTGTTGATTATATGTAGAAGTCGCGTGCTTTATTGAGCAAATAAAATATATATGGATCTCGTGTTTGAAGCGCATTGATGAAACGGTACTCCCAGTCACTTCTAAAAGCGCTGGTGGGTCCCCGATAGAGTTCGGCGCCAAAAGCTCGTTAGATAGGCTTTGTGTGAAATATGCTTAAGTCTAGGACTACTTTAATTATCGGGTGGCCCAGTGGTAGCGTTCCCCGGTCACAATTAGAAGATCGTGGGTTCGAATCCTGGTGGGGTGAGGTGTTGATTATATGTAGAAGTCCGCGTGCTTTATTGGGCAAATGAAATATATATGGATCCTCGTGTTTTGAAGCCGCATTTGGTAAAACGTTGCTCTGATCACCTAAGCGGCATGGGTGGTCCCCATTAGAGGTTCACGGCGCCAAAAGCTCGTTGAATAGGCTTTGTGTGAAATATAGCAGAGTCTAGGACTGCTTTAATTATCCGGGTGGCCCAGTGGTAGCGTTCCCCGGTCACATTTATAAGATCGTGGGTATAAATCATGGTGGGGTGAGGTGTTGATTATATGTAGAAGTCCGCGTGCTTTATTGGGCTAATGAAATATATATGGATCCTCGTGTTTCGAAGGCGCATTTGGTAAAACGTTGCTCTGCTAACCTAAGCAGCACAGGTGGTCCCAATGGGGAGTTCACAACCATAAGCTCGTTGAACAGGCTTTGTGTGAAATATAGCAGTCTAGGACTGCTATTGGCCTGGTAAGCTAGAGGTAGCGTTCCCCGGTCACAATTACAATATCGTGGGTTCAAATCCTGGTGGGGTGAGGTGTTGATTATATGTAGAAGTCCCCGTGCTTTATTGGGCTAATGAAATATATATGGATCCTCGTGTTTCGAAGCCGCATTTGGTAAAACGTTTCTCTGATCACCTAAGCAGCACGGGTGGTCCCCTATAGTGGTTCACAGCGCCATAAGCTCGTTGAACAGGCTTTGTGTGAAATATAGTAGAGTCTTGGACTGCTTTTATTGTCCTGGTGGCCTAGAGGTAGCATACCCGGGTCATAATTATAAGATCGTGGGTTTGAATCCTGGTGGGGTGAGGTGTTGATTATATGTAGAAGTCCGCGTGCTTTATTGGGCTAATGAAATATATATGGATCCTCGTGTTTCGAAGGCGCATTTGGTAAAACGTTGCTCTGCTAACCTAAGCGGCACAGGTGGTCCCACTGAGAGGTTCACGGCGCCATAAGCTCGTTGAACAGGCTTTGTGTGAAATATAGCAGAGTCTATGACTGCTTTTATTGTCCTGGTGGCCCAGAGGTAGCGTTCCCCGGTCACAATCATAAGATCGTGGCTTCAAATCCTGGTCGGGTGAGGCTTTGATTATATGTAGAAGTCCGCGTGATTTATTGGGCTAATGAAATATATATGGATCCTCGTGTTTCCAAGCCGGATTTGGTAAAACGTTGCTCTGATCACCTAAGCGGTACGGTGGTCCCCATTAGAGGTTCTTAAACACTTAAGGTCGTTAGACAGGCTTTGTGTAAGAAATATAGTAGAGTCGGACTGCTTATATTAATGTAATTTGGCCCGCCGTGTTAGCGTTCTCGGTCACAATTACTAAGATCGTGGGTTCGAATCCTGGTGGGTGAAGTGTTGAATATATATATGTAAATCCCGCGTGCTCTATTGGGCTAATGAAATATATATGGATCCTTGTGTTTCGAAGCCGGATTTGGTAAAACGTTGCTCTGATCACCTAAGTGGCACGGATGGTCCCCATTAGAGGTTCATGGCGCCATAACGTCGTTGAACAAGCTTTGTGTGAAATATAGTAGAGTCTAGGACTGCTTTTATTGTCCTGGTGGCCCAGAGGTAGCGTTCCCCGGTCACAATTAGAAGAGCATGGGTTCGAATCCTGATGGGGTGAGGCGTTGATTATATGTAGAAGCCGCGTGCTTTATTGGGGAATGAAATATATATGGATCCTCGTGTTTCGAAACCGCATTTGGTAAAACGTTGCTCTGATCACCTAAGCGGCACGGGTGGTCGCTTATAGTGGTTCACAGCGCTATAAGCTCGTTGAACAGGCTTTGTGTGAAATATAGTAGAGTCTAGGACTGCTATTATTTTCCTGGTGGCCCAGAGGTAGCATACCCCGGTCACAATTATAAGACCGTGGGTTTGAATCCTGGTGGGGTGAGGTGTTGATTATATGTAGAAGTCCGAGTGCTTTATTGGGCTAATGAAATATATATGAATCCTCGTGTTTAGAAGCCGTATTTGGTAAAACGTTGCTCTGATCATATAAGCGGCACGGATGGTCCCCATTAGAGGTTCACGGCGCCATATGCTCGTTGAACAGGATTTGTGTGAAATATAGCAGAGTCTAGGACTGCTTTTATTGTCCTGGTGGCCCAGAGGTAGCGTTCCCCGGTCACAATTATAAGATCTTGGGTTTAAATCCTGGTGGGGTGAGGTGTTGATTATATGTAGAAGTCCGCGTGCTTTATTGGGCTAATGAAATATATATGGATTATCCTGTTTCGAAGCCGCATTAGGTAACACGTTGCTCTGATCACCTAAGTGGCACGGGTGGTCCCCATTAGAGGTTCACGACGCCATAAGCTCGTTGAACAGACTTTGTGTGAAATATAGCAGAGTCTAGGACTGCTTTTATTGTCCTGGTTGCCCAGAGGTAGCGTTCCCCGGTCACAATTATAAGATCGTGGCTTCAAATCCTGGTGGGGTGAGGCGTTGATTATGTAGAAGTCCGCACATGCTTTGTGGGCTAATGAAATATATATATGGATCCTCGTGTTCCAAAAGCCGCATTTGGTAAAACGTTGCTCTGATCACGTAAGCGCTGGATGGTCCCCATTAGAGTTCACAGCGCCATAAAGCTCGTTAGACAGGCTTTTGTGAAATATATAGCAGAGTCTAGGACTGCTTTTATTGTCCTGGTGGCCCAGAGGTAGCGTTCCCCGGTCACAATTATAAGATCGTGGCTTCAAATCCTGGTCGGGTGAGGCGTTGATTATATGTAGAAGTCGCGTGCTTTATTGGGCTAATGAAATATATATGGATCCTCGTGTTTCCAGCTGCATTTGGTAAAACGTTGCTCTGATCACCTAAGCAGTACGGTGGTCCCCATTAGAGGTTCATGGCGCCATAAGGTCGTTGAACAGGCTTTATGTGAAATATAGTAGAGTCTAGGACTGCTTATAGTGTCCTCACTTGGCCCGCAAGTAGCGATACTCAGTCACAATTATAAGATCGTGGGTTCGAATCCTGGGTAGGTGAGTGTTGATTATATGTAAAGAAGTCCGCGTGCTTTATTGGGCTAATAGAAATATATATGGATCCTCGTGTTTCCAAGCCGGATTTGGTAAAACCTTATCTTGATCACCTAAGCGGCACAGGTGAGGTCCCATTAGAGGTTCACGGCGCCATAAGCTCGTTGAACAGGCTTTGTGTGAAATATAACAGTAGTCTAGGACTACTTATAGTGTACTGGTGGCTCAGAGGTAGCGTTCCGCAGTCAAAATTATAAGATCGTGGGTTCGAATCCTGGTGAGGTGAGGTGTTGATTATATAAAGAAGTCCGCGTGCTTTATTGGGCTAATGAAATATATATGGATCCTCGTGTTTCGAAGCCGCATTTGGTAAAACGTTGCTCTGATCACCTAAGCGGCACGGGTGGTCCCTATGATGGTTCACAGCCCATAGCTCGTTGAACAGGCACATTGTTAAAGCCTGTGCCAAGTCTAGGACTACTTATAGTGTCCTGGTGGCCCATAGGTAGCGTTCCTGGTAAAATTATAAGATCGTGGTTTCGAATCCAGGTGGAGTGAGGTGTTGATTATATGTAGAAGTCCGCGTGCTTTATTGGGTTAATGAAATATATATGGATCCTCGTGTTTCGAAGCTGAATTTGGTAAAACGTTGCTCTGATCACCTAAGCGGCACGGATGGTCCCCATTAGAGGTTCACAGCGCCATAAGCTCGTTGAACAGGATTTGTGTGAAATATAGCAGAGTCTAGGACTGCTTTTATTGTCCTGGTGGCCCAGAGGTAGCGATCCCCGGTCACAATTAGAAGATCGTGGGTTCGAATCCTGGTGGGGTGAGGTGTTGATTATATGTAGAAGCCACGTGCTTTATGGGCAAATGAAATATATATGGATCCTCGTGTTTTGAAGCCTCATTTGGTAAAACGTTGCTCTGATCACCTAAGCAGCACGGGTGGTCTCCATTAGAGGTTCACAGCGCCATAAGCTCGTTGAACAGGCTTTGTGTGATTTGTAGCAGAGCCTACGAATGCTTTTATTGTCCTGTTGGCCCAGAGGTAGCGTTCCCCGGTCACATTATAAGATCGTGGCTTCAAATCCTGGTGGGGTGAGGCGTTGATTATATGTAGAAGTCCGCGTGCTTTATTGGGCTAATGAAATATATATGGATCCTCGTGTTTCGAAGCCGCATTTGGTAAAACGTTGCTCTGATCACCTAAGCGGCACGGGTGGTCCCCATTAGAGGTTCACAGCGCCATAAGCTCGTTGAACAGGCTTTTTGTGAAATATAGCAGAGGCTAGGACTGCTTTTATTGTCCTGGTGGCCCAGAGGTAGCGTTCCCCGGTCACAATTAGAAGATCGTGGGTTCGAATCCTGGTGGGGTGAGGTGTTGATTATATGTAGAAGTCCGCGTGCTTTATTAGGCAAATGAAATATATATGGATCCTCGTGTTTTGAAGCCGCATTTGGTAAAACGTTGCTCTGATCCACCCTAAGCACAGGTGGTCGTGGGGTTCCACGGCAAAAAGCTCGTTAGACAAACGTGTGAAATATACTTAAGAGTCTAGGACTGGCACAGTGTCGGGTAGCCCCGTCGGTAGCGTTCCCGGTCTGAATTAGAAGATCGTGGTTGAATCCTGGTGGGTAGGGTATTGATTATGAAATCCGTGCTTTATTGGGCAAATAAAATATATATGGATCCTCGTGTTTTGAAGCCGCATTTGGTAAAACGTTGCTCTGATCACCTAAGCGGCACGGGTGGTCCCCATTAGAGGTTCACGGCGCCAAAAGCTCGTTGAATAGGCTTTGTGTGAAATATAGCAGAGTCTAGGACTGCTTTAATTATCCGGGTGGCCCAGTGGTAGCGTTCCCCGGTCACAATTATAAGATCGTGGGTTTAAATCCTGGTGGGGTGAGGTGTTGATTATATGTAGAAGTCCGCGTGCTTTATTGGGCTAATGAAATATATATGGATCCTCGTGTTTCGAAGCCGCATTTGGTAAAACGTTGCTCTGCTAACCTAAGCGGCACAGGTGGTCCCAATGAGAGGTTCACGGCGCCATAAGCTCGTTGAACAGGCTTTGTGTGAAATATAGCAGAGTCTAGGACTGCTTTTATTGTCCTGGTGGCCCAGAGTTAGCGTTCCCCGGTCACAATCATAAGATCGTGGCTTCAAATCCTGGTCGGGTGAGGCGTTGATTATATGTAGAAGTCCACGTGCTTTATTGGGCTAATGAAATATATATGGATCCTAGTGTTTCCAAGCCGGATTTGGTAAAACGTTGCTGTGATCACCTAAGCGGTACGGTGGTCCCCATTAGAGGTTCATGGCGCCATAAGGTCGTTGAACAGGCTTTGTGTGAAATATAGTAGAGTCTTGGACTGCTTATAGTGTCCTGGTGGCCCATAGGTAGCGTTCCTCGGTCACAATTATAAGATCGTGGGTTCGAATCCAGGTGGAGTGAGGTGTTGATTATATGTAGAAGTCCGCGTGCTCTATTGACCCTAATGAAATATATATGGATCATATGTTTCGGCGGATTTGGTAAAAGCGGTGCTCTGCTAACCCTAAGCGGCACAGGTGAATTCCCAATGGGGTTCACGGCGCCATAAGCTCGTTTACAGGCTTTGTGTGAAATATAGCAAGTCTAGGACTTCCTTTTATTATCCTAGTGGCCAGAGGTAGCGATTCCCGGTCTAATCATAAGATCGTGGCTTCGTCCTGAGCAAGGTGAAGGCGTTGATTATATGTAGAAGTCAGCGTGCTTTATTGGGCTAATGAAATATATATGGATCCTCGTGTTTCCAAGCCGGATTTGGTAAAACGTTGCTCTTATCACCTAAGCGGCACGGGTGGTCCCCTTTAGTGGTTCACGGTGCCATAAGCTCATTGAACAGGCTTTGTGTGAAATATAGCAGAGTCTAGGACTGCTTTTATTGTCTTAGTGGCCCATAGGTAGCATTCCTCGGTCACAATTATAAGATCGTGGGTTTAAATCCTGGTGGGGTGAGGTGTTGATTATATGTAGAAGTCCAGCGTGCTCTATTGGAGTAATAAAATATATATGGATCATGTTTCAAGCGGTTTGATAAAAACGTTGCTCTGATCATAAGTGGCACGGATGAATTTATTATAGAGGATTCAAACTCCTTATATTCGTTGAACAGGCTTTGTGTGAAATATAGCAGAGTCTAGGACTGCTTTTATTGTCCTGGTGGCCCAGAGGTAGCGTTCCCCAGTCACAATTAGAAGATCATGGGTTCGAATCCTGGTGGGGTGAGGTGTTGATTATATGTAGAAGCCGCGTGCTTTATTGGGGAATGAAATATATATGGATCCTCGTGTTTCGAAACCGCATTTGGTAAAACGTTGCTCTGATCACCTAAGCGGCACGAGTGGTCCCTTATAGTGGTTCACAGCGCCATAAGCTCGTTGAACAGGCTTTGTGTGAAATATAGTAGAGTCTAGGACTGCTATTATTTTCCTGGTGGCCCAGAGATAGCATACCCCGGTCACAATTATAAGACCGTGGGTTTGAATCCTGGTGGGGTGAGGTGTTGATTATATGTAGAAGTCCGAGTGCTTTATTGGGCTAATGAAATATATATGAATCCTCGTGTTTAGAAGCCGTATTTGGTAAAACGTTGCTCTGATCATATAAGCGGCACGGATGGTCCCCATTAGAGGTTCACGGCGCCATATGCTCGTTGAACAGGATTTGTGTGAAATATAGCAGAGTCTAGGACTGCTTTTATTGTCCTGGTGGCCCAGAGGTAGCATACCCCGGTCACAATTATAAAATTGTGGGTTTGAATCCTGGTGGGGTGAGGTGTTGATTATATGTAGAAATCCGAGTGCTTTATTGGGCTAATGAAATATATATGGATCCTTGTGTTTCCAAGCCGGATTTGGTAAAACGTTGCTCTGATCACCTAAGTGGCACGGATGGTCCCCATTAGAGGTTCGCAGCGCCATAAGCTCGTTGAACAGGCCTTTTGTTAAATATAGCAGAAGTCTAGGACTGCTTTTATTGTCCTGGTAGCCCAGAGGTAGCGTTCCCCGGTCACAATTATAAGATTGTGGGTTTAAATCCTGGTGGGGTGAGGTGTTGATTATGTAGAAGTCAGCGTGCTTTATTGGGCTAATGAAATATATATGGATCCTCGTGTTCCAAAGCCGCATTTGGTAAAACGTTGCTCTGATCACGTAAGCGGCACGGATGGTCCCCATTAGAGGTTCGCAGCGCCATAAGCTCGTTGAACAGGCTTTTTGTGAAATATAGCAGAAGTCTAGGACTGCTTTTATTGTCCTGGTAGCCCAGAGGTAGCGTTCCCCGGTCACAATTATAAGATTGTGGGTTTAAATCCTGGTGGGGTGAGGTGTTGATTATGTAGAAGTCCGCGTGCTTTATTGGGCTAATGATATATATATGGATCCTCGTGTTCCAAAGCCGCATTTGGTAAAACGTTGCTCTTATCACCTAAGCGGCACGGGTGGTCCCCTATAGTGGTTCACGGTGCCATAAGCTCATTGAACAGGCTTTGTGTGAAATATAACAGAGTCTAGGACTGCTTATAGTGTCCTCGTGGCCCATAGGTAGCATTACTCGGTCACAATTATAAGATCGTGGGTTCGAATCCTGGTGCGGTGAGGTGTTGATTATATGTAGAAGTCCGCGTGCTTTATTGGGCTAATGAAATATATATGGATCCTCGTGTTTCCAAGCCGGATTTGGTAAAACGTTGCTCTGATCACCTAAGCGGCACGGGTGGTCCCCATTAGAGGTTCACGGCGCCATAAGCTCGATGAACAGGCTTTGTCTGAAATATAGCAGAGTCTAGGACTGCTTTTAGTGTCCTGGTGGCCCAAAGGTAGCGTTCCCCGGTCACAATTAGAAGATCGTGGGTTCGAAACCTGGTGGGGTGAGGTGTTGATTATATGTAGAAGTCTGCATGCTTTATTGGGCTAATGAAATATATATGGATCCTCGTGTTATGAAGCCGCATTTGGTAAAACGTTGCTGTGATCACCTAAGGGGCACGGGTGGTCCCCTATAGTGGTTCACAGCCCCATAAGCTCGTTGAACAGGCTTTGTGTTAAATATAACAGAGTCTAGGACTGCTTATAGTGTCCTGGTGGCCCATAGGTAGCGTTCCTCGGTCAAAATTATAAGATCGTGGTTTCGAATCCAGGTGGAGTGAGGTGTTGATTATATGTAGAAGTCCGCGTGCTTTATTGGGTTAATGAAATATATATGGATCCTCGTGTTTCGAAGCTGAATTTGGTAAAACGTTGCTCTGATCACCTAAGCGGCACGGATGGTTCCCATTAGAGGTTCACAGCGCCATAAGCTCGTTGAACAGGATTTGTGTGAAATATAGCAGAGTCTAGGACTGCTTTTATTGTCCTGGTGGCCCAGAGGTAGCGTTCCCCGGTCACAATTAAGTCGTGGGTTCGGAATCCTGGTGGGGTGGTGTTGATGCTATGCTCTTAAAACCCGCGTGCTGTAAAAGCCAAATAGAAATATATATGGATCCTGTTTTTGAAGCCTCATTTGGTAAAACGTTGCTCTGATCACCTAAGCAGCACGGGTGGTCTCCATTAGAGGTTCACAGCGCCATAAGCTCGTTGAACAGGCTTTGTGTGATATGTAGCAGAGCCCACGAATGCTTTTATTGTCCTGTTGGCCCAGAGGTAGCGTTCCCCGGTCACATTATAAGATCGTGGCTTCAAATCCTGGTGGGGTGAGGCGTTGATTATATGTAGAAGTCCGCGTGCTTTATTGGGCTAATGAAATATATATGGTCCTCGTGTTTCGAAGCCGCATTTGGTAAAACGTTGCTCTGATCACCTAAGCGGCACGGGTGGTCCCCTATAGTTGTTCACAGCGCCATAAGCTCGTTGAACAGGCTTTGTAGAAATATAGCAGAGGCTAGGACTGCTTTTTATTGTCTGTTAGCCCAGAGGTAGCGTTCCCCGGTCACAATTAGAAGATCGTGGAGTTGAATCCTGGTGGGGTGAGAAGTGTGATTATATGTAGAAGTCGCGTGCTTTATTGAAGCAAATGAAATATATGGATCCTCGTGTTTTTGAAGCCGCATTTGGTAAAACGTTGCTCTGATCACCTAAGCGGTACGGGTGGTCCCCATTAGAGGTTCACGGCGCCAAAAGCTCGTTGAATAGGCTTTGTGTGAAATATAGCAGAGTCTAGGACTGCTTTAATTATCCGGGTGGCCCAGTGGTAGCGTTCCCCGGTCACAATTATAAGATCGTGGGTTTAAATCCTGGTGGGGTGAGGTGTTGATTATATGTAGAACTCCGCGTGCTTTATTGGGCTAATGAAATATATATGGATCCTCGTGTTTCGAAGCCGCATTTGGTAAAACGTTGCTCTGCTAACCTAAGCGGCACAGGTGGTCCCAATGAGAGGTTCACGGCGCCATAAGCTCGTTGAACAGGCTTTGTGTGAAATATAGCAGAGTCTCGGACTGCTTTTATTGTCCTGGTGGCCCAGAGGTAGCGTTCCCCGGTCACAATCATAAGATCGTGGCTTCAAATCCTGGTCGGGTGAGGCGTTGATTATATGTAGAAGTCCGCGTGCTTTATTGGGCTTATGAAATATATATGGATCCTAGTGTTTCCAAGCCGGATTTGGTAAAACGTTGCTCTGATCACCTAAGCGGTACGGTGGTCCCCATTAGAGGTTCATGGCGCCATAAGGTCGTTGAACAGGCTTTGTGTGAAATATAGTAGAGTCTAGGACTGCTTATAGTGTCCTGGTGGCCCATAGGTAGCGTTCCTCGGTCACAATTATAAGATCGTGGGTTCGTATCCTCGTGGAGTGAGGTGTTGATTATATGTAGAAGTCCGCGTGCTCTATTGGGCTAATGAAATATATATGGATCCTTGTGTTTCGAAGCCGGATTTGGTAAAACGTTGCTCTGCTAACCTAAGCGGCACAGGTGGTCCCAATGATAGGTTCACGGCGCCATAAGCTCGTTGCACAGGCTTTGTGTGAAATATAGCAGAGTCTAGGACTGCTTTTATTGTCCTGGTGGCCCAGAGGTAGCGTTCCCCGGTCACAATCATAAGATCGTGGCTTCAAATCCTGGTCGGGTGAGGCGTTGAATATATGTAGAAGTCCGCGTGCTTTATTGGGCTAATGAAATATATATGGATCCTCGTGTTTCCAAGCCGGATTTGGTAAAACGTTGCTCTGATCACCTAAGCGTTACGGTGGTCCCCATTAGAGGTTCATGGCGCCATAAGGTCGTTGAACAGGCTTTGTGTGAAATATAGTAGAGTCTAGGACTGCTTATAGCGTCCTGGTGGCCCATAGGTAGCGTTCCTCGGTCACAATTATAAGATCGTGGGTTCGAATCCTGGTGGAGTGAGGTGTTGAATATATGTAGAAGTCCGCGTGCTCTATTGGGCTAATGAAATATATATGGATCCTTGTGTTTCGAAGCCGGATTTGGTAAAACGTTGCTCTGATCACCTAAGTGGCACGGATGGTCCCCATTAGAGGTTCATGGCGCCATAACGTCGTTGAACAGGCTTTGTGTGAAATATAGTAGAGTCTAGGACTGCTTTTATTGTCCTGGTGGCCCAGAGGTAGCGTTTCCCGGTCACAATTAGAAGAGCATGGGTTCGAATCCTGATGGGGTGAGGTGTTGATTATATGTAGAAGCCGCGTGCTTTATTGGGGAATGAAATATATATGGATCCTCGTGTTTCGAAACCGCATTTGGTAAAACGTTGCTCTGATCACCTAAG
>NW_024756202.1:0-48501 GCF_018991925.1 Homarus americanus
GGGCCGGCACCCTCAGCACCATGACCCGGGGTGTGAGGCAGGCACCCCTTCAGTGCCATGACCCAGGTGTGAGGCCGGGCTCCCTTCAGTGCCATGACCCGAGTGAGGCCAGGCACCCCTTCAGTGACATGACCCGGGGTGGGGCCGGATACCCTTTCAGTGTCATGAACCTGGGTGTGAGGCCAGGCACCCTTCACATGACCGGGTTGTCAGGCCGGGCACCCTCAAGCACCATGACCCAGGGGTGTGAGGGCCAGGCACCTTCAGTGCCATGACCCGGGTGTGAGGGCCGGGCACTTCAGTGACATGACCCGGGGTGTGGCAGGGCACCCCTCCAGCACGATGACCCGGGGTGTGAGGCCAGGCACCCCGTCAGTGCCATGAACCCAGGTGTGAGGCGGGCACCCTTTCAGTGACATGACCCGGGGTGTGAGGGCAGGGCACCCTCCAGCACCATGGCCTGGGGTGTGAGGCCAGGCACCTCAGTGTCATGACACGGGTGTGTCAGGGGCCTGACACCCCCTCAGCACCATGGCCCGGGGTGTGAGGCAGGCACCTTCAGTGCCATGAATCAGGGTGTGAGGCCGGGCACCTCACTAGCATGCATGACCAGGGTGTGAGGGCAGGGCAAACCTACAGTGCCATGGCCAGGGGTGTGAGGCCAGGCACCTCATCAGTGCCATGATCCCCGTGGTGCAGGGCCAGCACCCCTTTGGTGACCCGGGGTGTGACGGCCGGGCACCCTTCAGTGACATGACCCAGGTGTGAGCCGGGCACCCCTTCAGCACCTTGACCCAGGGGTGTGAGGTGGGCACCCTTCAGTGCCATGACACGGGTGTGAGGCCGGGCTCCATTCAGTGCCATGACCCGGAGTGAGCCAGGCACCCCTTCAGTGACATGACCCAGGGTGTGAGGCCGGGCACCCCATAAGTGACATGATCCAAGTGTTAGGGGCCAGGCACCTTCAGTGTCATGAAACAGGGTTGTGAGGGCAGGCCCCTTCATGACCCGGGGTGTAGGGCAGGCACCCCTTCAACACCATGATCTGGGGTTTGAGGCCAGGCACCCTTCAATGCCATGACCCGGAGTGTGAGAGCTGGGCACCCCTTCAGTGACATGACCCAGGGGTGTCTGGGCCAGGCACCCCTCCAGCACCATGCCGGGGTGTCAGGGCGGGGCACCCGGCACCCCTTCAACACTACGATCCGGGGTTTGAGGGCCAGGCACCTTCAATGCCATGACCTGGAGGAGAGCCTGGGCACCCCTTCAGTGACATGAGACACGGGGTGTGAGTGCCGCACCCATACAGTGCTTTGAACCAGGCTAGAGGGCCGGGCACTCCCTTCACATGACCCGGGGTGTCAGGGCTGGCACCCTCCAGCACCATGACCCGGGGTGTCAGGGCTGCACCCCAGCACCATGACCCGGGGTACAGGGCGGGGCACCCCATAAGTGACAGGAACCCTGTAAGGGGCCAGGCACCCTTCTGGCGTCAAGAACGTAGGGAGAACACTTACAGTGTTAAGGAACCGTGAGTGACCGCACCACATGACCCGGGGTGTAACAGGCTGGGCACCCCTTCAACACCATGACCGGGTGTGAGGGACAGGCACCTTCAATGCCATGACCCGGGGTGTGAGGGCCGCCTCCCCCTTCCAGTGCCAAGGACCCGGAGAGTTAGGAACTGGGCACCCCTTCAGTGACATGACCTGGGGTGTGAGGGCCTGGCACCCATTCAGTGTCATGAATCGGGGTGTGGAGGGCTGGCACTCTATAACGTACATGACCAGGGGTGTGAGGGCTGGGCACTATCAGTGCCATGACCTGTGGTGTGAGGGGCTGGGCACTTCAGTGACATGGGACCCGGGTGTGGACAGGCACCCTTCAGTGTCATGAAACGGGGTGTGGGAGCAGAAGAATTCTTTACAGTGTTAAGGAACTGGGGTGTGAGGGCTGGCACCCCTTCACATGACCCTGCATGGCTGGCACCCTTCAACACCATGACCTGGGGTGTGAGGGACAGGCACCCCTGAATGCCATGACCCGGGGTGTGAGGGCCGGGCTTCCCTTCAGTGCCATGACCCGAGTGTTAGAGATGGGCACCCCCTTCAGTGACATGACCTGGGTGTGAGGGCTGGAAGCACTCCATTCAGTGCCATGAATCGGGGTGTGAGGCTGGCACCCCTATAATGCACATGACCAGGGGTGTGAGGGCAGGCAACCTACAGCATGGCCAGGGTGGGAGGGCAGGGCAACCTACAGTGCCATGGTGGCTAGGGGTGTGAGGGCTGGGCACCCCATCATGCCATGACCCGTGGTGTGAGGGCCGGGCACCTTCAGTGACATGACCTGGGGTGCAGGGGCGGGCACCCCTTCAGTGACATGGACCCAGGGTGGAGGGCCGGGCACCCTGAGCACTATGTCTCCCGAGGAGGGCTGGCATCCTTCAGTGCCATGACCTGGGGTGTGAGGGGCTGGGTTTCCCCTTCAGTGCCACACCCCTGAGAGGAGGCTGGGGACCCTTCAGTGACATGACCCGGGGTGTGAGGGTCGGATACCTTTCAGTGTCATGAACCTGGGTGTGGAGGGGGGCTGGGCACCCTCACATGACTCAAGAACAGGGCTGGCACCCCTCCAGCACTATGACCCGGGGTGTGAGGGCCAGGCACCTTCAGTGCTATGACCTGGAGTGTGAGGCCGCACCCTTTCAGTGACATGAGACCCGGGGGTGTGAGGGCAGGCACCTCCAGCACCATGGCCTGGGGTGAGGCCTGGGCACTCCCTTCAGTGTCATGACCTGGGTGGTGTCAGGCCTGACAAACCTCCAGCTCCATGGCCTGGGGTGTGAGGGCTGGGCACCTTCCAGTGCTGGGCGAAACGGGCTTGAGGGCCGGGCACCAAATTAGGTACATGACCAGGGGTGTGAGGGCCGGGCAAACCTTCAGTGCCATGGCCAGGGGTGGTGACGGCTGCACCCCATCAGTGCCATGACCTGGGGTGTGAGGGGCTGGCACCCTCCAGCACCATGGCCTGGGGTGTGAGGGGCTGGCACCCCTTCAGTGTCATGACCTGGGTGTGTTTGGCCTGACACCTCTCCAGCACCATGGCCCGGCTGTGAGGGCCAGGGCACCTTCAGCGTGAATCGGGGAGTGAGGCTGGAACCACTTTAGGTACATGACCAGTGGAGGGGCCGGGCAAACCTTCAATGCCATGGCCAGGGGCTGTGAGGCTGCACCCCAACAGTGCCATGACCCGGGGTGAGGGCCAAGCACCCCTTCCTTGACATGACCCGTGTGGAGGCTGGGCACCCCTTCAGCAACATGACCTGGGTGTGGAAGGCCGGGCACCCCTCCAGCACCATGACCCGGGGTGTCAGGGCGGGGCACCCCATAAGTGACAGGAACCCTGGTGTTAGGGCCAGGCACCCCTTCAGTGTCATGAAACGGGGTGTGGGAGCAGAACACCCCTACAGTTTTATGAACCGGGGTGTGAGGGCCGGGCACCCCTTCACATGACCCGGGGTGTAATGGCCGGGCACCCCTTCAATACCATGACCCGGGGTGTGAGGGACAGGCACCCCTTCAATGTCATGACCCGGGGTGTGAGGGCCGGGCTCCCCTTCAGTGCCATGACCCGGAGTGTTAGAGCTGGGCACCCCTTCAGTGACATGACCCGGGGTGTGAGGGCCGGGCACCCTTTCAGTGACATGACCTGGGGTGTGAGGGCCGGGCACCCCTTGAGCACTATGTCCCAGGATGTGAGGCCAGGCGCCCTTCAGTGCCATGACCCGGGGTGTGAGGCCAGGCTCCTTTCAGTGCCATGACCCGGAGGTGAGGGCCAGTCACCTTCAGTGACATGACCCGGGGTGTGAGGGCCGGATACCCTTTCAGTGTCATGAACCTGGGTGTGAGGGCCGGGCACCCCTTCACATGACCCAGGTTGTCAGGGCCGGGCACCCCTCCAGCACCATGACCTGGGGTGTGAGTGCCAGGCACCCTTTCAGTGCTATGACCCGGAGTGTGAGGGCCGGGCACCCTTTCAGTGACATGACCCGGGGTGTGAGGGCAGGGCACCCCTCCAGCACGATGACCCGGGGTGTGAGGGCCAGGCACCCCTTCAGTGCCATGAACCGGAGTGTGAGGGCCGGGCACCCTTTCAGTGACATGACCCGGGGTGTGAGGGCAGGGCACCCCTCCAGCACCATGGCCTGGGGTATGAGGGCCGGGCACCCCTTCAGTGTCATGACACGGGTGTGTCAGGGCCTGACACCCCTCCAGCACCATGGCCCGGGGTGTGAGGGCCGGGCACCCTTCAGTGCCATGAATCGGGGTGTGAGGGCCGGGCACCTCATAACGTACATGACCAGGGGTGTGAGGGCAGGGCAAACCTACAGTGCCATGGCCAGGGTGTGAGGGCCGGCACCCATCAGTGCCATGACCCGTGGTGTGAGGGCGGGCACCCCTTCAGTGACATGACCCGGGGTGTGAGGGCAGGGCACCCCTCCAGCACCATGGCCTGGGGTGTGAGGGCCGGGCACCCCTTCAGTGTCATGACACGGGTGTGTCAGGGCCTGACACCCCTCCAGCACCATGGCCCGGGGTGTGAGGGTTGCACTTTCGAAGAATGGGTGGTGTCAGTACCGAATGCACATGACCAGGGGTGTGGAGGGCAGGGCAAAACCTACAGTGCCATGGCTAGGGTGTGAGGGCTGGGCACCCCTATCAGTGCCATGACCCGTGGTGTGAGGGCCGGGCACCTTCAGTGACATGACCTGTGATTGTCATACCTTCAAAGTGCCATGACCTAGGGTGTGAGGGCTGCACCCTTCAGCACCTTGACCTGGGGTGTGAGGGTGGGGCACCCCTTCAGTGCCATGACACGGGGTGTGAGGGCTGGCCCCACCAGTGCCATGACTCCGGAGTGTGAGGGCCGGGCACCCTTCCAGTGACATGACCTAGGGTGTGAGGGCTGCTAACTACAAGTGACATAAGGAACTAAGGTGTTAGCTGGCACCCTTCCAGTGTCAAGGGAAACGAAGTCAGGAGGGCCGGGCACCTTCACATGAACGGGGTGTAAGTGGCCGGGCACCCTTCAACACTAAGCGATCTGGGGTTTGAGGGCCAGGCACCCCTTCAATGCCATGACCCGGAGGTGAGAGCTGGGCACCCCTTTCAGTGACATGACCTGGGTGTCTAAATAGGCACTCCTCTCCAGCACCAAGGACCAAAGAAAGGGCACCCCATATGACAGGAACCCTGGTAAAGGGCCAGGCACCCCTTCAGTGTCATGAAACGGGTGGAGCAGAACACCCCTACAGTTTTATGAACCGGGGTGGAGGGCTGGGCACCCCTTCACATGACCCGGGGACACAGCACCCTTCAATACCATGACCTGGGGTGTGAGGGAGAGGCACCTCAATGTCATGACCTGGGTGTGAGGGGCTGGCTCCTTCAGTGCCATGACCTGAGTGTTAGAGCTGGGCACCCTTCAGTGACATGACCCGTGAGGGCTGCACCCTTTCAGTGACATGACCTGGGGTGTGAGGCCGGGCACTTTAGCACCAGTGTCCTGGGATGTGAGGCTGGGCATCCCTTCAGTGCCATGACCAGAGCCGGGCCCTTCAGTGCCATGACCCGGAGAGGAGGGCCGGTCACCCTTCAGTGACATGACCCGGGGTGTGAGGGCTGATACCCTTCAGTGTCATGAACCTGGGTGTGAGGGCTGGGCACCCTTCACATGACCCAGGTTGTCAGGGGGCCGGGCACCCTCCAGCACTAAGGACCTGTGTGAGGCCAGGCACCCTTTCAGTGCTATGACCTGGAGGAGGCCGGGCACCCTTTCAGTGACATGACCCGTGTGAGGGCAGGGGTGCCCTCCAGCACGATGACCTGGGGTGTGGAGGGCCAGGCACCCCTTCAGTGCCAAGGAACTGAGTGTGAGGGCTGCACCCTTTCAGTGACATGACCCGGGTGTGGAGGGGGCAGGCACCCCCCTCCAGCACCATGGCCTGGGGTAGGTGGGGGCTGGGCACCCTTCAGAGCGAACCGCCGCGAGGGCCGGGCACACCTTCAGTGCCATGAAACGGGGTGTGAGGGCCGGGCACCCCTACAATGCTGTGAACCGGGGTGTGAGGTCCGGCACCCTTCACATGACCGGGGTTTGAGGGCCGGGCAACTCTTCAGTGCCATGAAATGAGTGTGAGGGAAGGGCACCCCTACAGAGCTATAATCCGGGTGTGTGAGGGCCGGGCACGCCTTCACATGACACGGGGTGTGAGGGCCGGGCCCCTTTTCAGAGCCATGACCGGGGTGTGAGGGTCGGGCACCCCTCCAGCAACATGGCCTGGATTGTGAGGGCCGGGCACCCCTTCAGTGTCATGACACGTGTGTGTCAGGGCCTGATACCCTTCCAGCACCATGGCCCGGGGTGTGAGGGCCGGGCACCCTTTCAGTGCCATGAATCGGGGTGTGAGGGCCGGGCACCTCATAACGTACATGACCAGGGGTGTGAAGGCAGGGCAAACCTACAGTGCCATGGCCAGGGGTGTGAGGACCGGGCACCTCATCAGTGCCATGACCCGTGGTGTGAGGGCCGGGCACCCCTTCAGTGACATGACCCGGGGTGTGAATGCCGGGCACCCCTTCAGTGACATGACCCAGGGTGTGAGGCGGGCACTCCATAGTGACATGAACCAGGTGTTAGGGCCAGGCACCCCTTCAGTGTCCATGACAGGGGTGTGAGGCCGGGCTCCCCTTCAGTGCCATGACCCGGAGTGTTAGAGCTGGGCACCCCTTCAGTGACATGACCGGGGTGTGAGGGCCGGGCACCCTTTCAGTGACAGCCTGGGGTGTGAGGGCCGGGCACCCCTTGAGGCACTATGTCCCGGGATGTGAGGGCCGGGCATCCCTTCAGTGCATGACCCGGGGTGTGAGGCTGGGCTCCCTTCAGTGCCATGACCCGGAGGTGAGGGCCAGGCGCCTTCAGTGACATGACCCGGGGTGTGAGGGCCGGATACCCTTTCAGTGTCATGAACCTGGGTGTGAGGGCCGGGCACCCCTTCACATGACCCGGGTTGTCAGGGCCGGGCACCCCTCAAGCACCATGACCCGGGGTGTGAGGGCCAGGCACCCCTTCAGTGCCATGACCCGGAGTGTGAGGGCCGGGCACCCTTTCAGTGACATGACCCGGGGTGTGAGGGCAGGGCACCCCTCCAGCACGATGACCCGGGGTGTGAGGGCCAGGCACCCCTTCAGTGCCATGAACCGGAGTGTGAGGGCCGGGCACCCTTTCAGTGACATGACCCGGGGTGTGAGGGCAGGGCACCCCTCCAGCACCATGGCCTGGGGTATGAGGGCCGGGCACCCCTTCAGTGTCATGACACGGGTGTGTCAGGGCCTGACACCCCTCCAGCACCATGGCCCGGGGTGTGAGGGCCGGGCACCCTTTCAGTGCCATGAATCGGGGTGTGAGGGCCGGGCACCTCATAACGTACATGACCAGGGGTGTGAGGGCAGGGCAAACCTACAGTGCCATGGCCAGGGGTGTGAGGGCCGGGCACCTCATCAGTGCCATGACCCGTGGTGTGAGGGCCGGGCACCCCTTCAGTGACATGACCCGGGGTGTGAGGGCCGGGCACCCCTTCAGTGACATGACCCAGGGTGTGAGGGCCGGGCACCCCTTGAGCACTATGTCCCGGGATGTGAGGGCCGGGCATCCCTTCAGTGCCATGACCCGGGGTGTGAGGGCCGGGCTCCCCTTCAGTGCCATGACCCTGAGAGTGAGGGCCGGGGACCCTCCCTTTGCAGTTGACCCAGGGGTGTGAGCCAGGCACCTTCAGTGCCATGAACCGGAGTGAGGGCAGGCCCTTTCAGTGACATGACCCGGGGTGTGAGGGCAGGGCACCCCTCCAGCACCATGGCCTGGGGTGTGAGGGCCGGGCACCCCTTCAGTGTCATGACCCGGGTGTGTCAGGGCCTGACAGCCCTCCAGCACCATGGCCCGGGGTGTTAGGGCCGGGCACCCTTCCAGTGCCATGAAACGGGGTGTGAGGGCCGGGCACCAAATTATGTACATGACCAGGGGTGTGAGGGCCGGGAAAACCTTCAGTGCCATGGCCAGGGGTGTGACGGCCGGGCACCTCATCAGTGCCATGACCGGCGGTGTGAGGGCCGGGCACCCCTCCAGCACCATGGCCTGGGGGTGTGAGGGCCGGACACCCCTTCAGTGTCATGACCCGGGTGTGTCAGGGCCTGACACCCCTCCAGCACCATGGCCCGGGCTGTGAGGGCCAGGCACCCTTTCAGTGCCATGAATCGGGGTGTGAGGCCCGGGAACCACTTTAGGTACATGACCAGGGGTGTGAGGGCCGGGCAAACCTTCAGTGCCATGACCAGGGGTTGTGAGGGCCGGGCACCTCATCAGTGCCATGACCCGGGGTGTGAGGGCCGGGCACCCCTTCCTTGACATGACCCGGGGGTGTGAGGGCCGGGCACCCCTTCAGTAACATGACCCGGGGTGTGAGGGTCGGGCACCCCTTCAGTGACATGACCCAGGGTGTGACGCCGGGCACCCCTTCAGCACCTTGACCCAGGGTGTGAGGGTGGGCACCCCTTCAGTGCCATGACACGGGGTGTGAGGGCCGGGCTCCCATTCAGTGCCATGACCCGGAGTGTGAGGGCCCAGCACCCCTTCAGTGACATGACCCAGGGTATGAGGGCCGGGCACCCCATAAGTGACATGAACCAAGGTGTTAGGGCCGGGCACCCCTTCAGTGTCATGAAACGGGGTTGTGAGGGCCGGGCACCTCTTCACATGACCCGGGGTGTAAGGGCCGGGCACCCCTTCAACACCATGATCCGGGGTTTGAGGGCCAGGCACCCCTCCAATGCCATGACCCGGAGTGTGAGAGCTGGGCACCACTTCAGTGACATGACCCGGGGTGTGAGTGCCGGGCACCCATACAGTGCTTTGAACCAGGGTGTGAGGGCCGGGCACCTCTTCACATGACCCGGGGTGTCAGGGCCGGGCACCCCTCCAGCACCATGACCCGGGGTGTCAGGGCGGGGCACCCCATAAGTGACAGGAACCCTGGTGTTAGGGCCAGGCACCCCTTCAGTGTCATGAAACGGGGTGTGGGAGCAGAACACCCCTACAGTGTTATGAACCGGGGAGGGAGGGCCGGGCACCCCTTCACATGACCCAGGGTGTAAGGGCCGGGCACCCCTTCAACACCATGACCCGGGGTGTGAGGGCCAGGCACCCCTTCAATGCCATGAAACGTGATGTGAGTGCAGGCACCCATGCAGTGCTTTGAACCAGGGTGTAGGGCCATTTTGCTTCGCATGACCCGGGGTGTCAGGACTGGGCACCCCTCAGAGCTCATGGCCTCAGAGTGTGAGGGCCGGGCACCCCTTTAGTGCCATGAATCGGGGTGTAGGGCCGGGCACCACCTTAGGTACATGACCAAGGGTGTGAGCGCCGGGCAAACCTTCAGTGCCATGACCCGGTGTGTGAGGGCCAAGCACCCCTTCAGTGTCATAACCCGGGTGTGTCAGGGCCTGACTCCCCTCCAGCACCATGGCCCAGGGTGTGAGGGCCGGGCACCCTTTCAGTGCCATGAATCGGGGTGTGAGGGCCGGACACCACGTTAGTGGGCTACGACCAGGGGGTGTGAGCGCCGGGCAAACCTTCAGTGCCAGGGCCAGGGGTGTGAGGGCCGCACCCCATCAGTGCCATGACCCGGTGTGTGAGGGCTGGGCACCCCTCCAGTGACATGACCCAGGGTGTGAGGGCTTGGCACCCTTCAGTGACTCGAAACGGGATGTGGGGGCAGGGCATCCCTGTGTTACGACCCAGGAGGCCGGGCACCCCTTCACATGACCTGGGTGGCGGGGTGGGCACCCCCTTCAGCAACCATGACTGGGTGTGAGGGCCAGGCACCCCTTCAGTGCCATGACCCGGAGTGTGAGAGCTGGCACCCTACAGAGCTAAAACCGGGGTGGAGGGCCAGGCACTCACATGAGACATGGGGTGAAGGCCAGGCACCTTTCAGTGCCATGACCGGCGTGTGAGTGCCGGGCTCCCCTCCAGCACCATGGCCTGGGGTGAGGGCTGGGCACCACTTCAGTGTCATGACCTGCGTGCCAGGCCTGACATCCTCCAGCACCACCTGGGGTGAGGGCCGGGCACCCTTCAGTGCCATGAATCAGGTGTGAGGGCCGGCAAAACCTTAAGTGCCACATAGGGTGTGAGGGCCGGCACCCCATCAGTGCCATGACCCGGGGTGTGAGGGCGGGCACTCTAAGTGCCATGAAACGGCGTGTGAGCGAGCACCCATACAGTGCTTTGAACCAGGGGTGTGTGAGGGCTGACACCCTTTACACGCCTGGTGTCAGCTGGGCACCCTCCAGCACCATGACGGAGTGTGAGGGCCGGGCACCCCATAAGTGACATGAACCAGGGGTTTTAGGGGCCAGGCACCCTTCAGTGACATGAAACGTGTGGCAGGGCACCCCTACAGCAGAACTGGGGTGTGAGGCCGGACACCATTTCACATGACCCGAGGTGAGGGCCGGCACCTATAAGTGACATGAACTGCCTAGGGCTGGGCACCCTTCAGTGACATGAAACGGGTGTAGGGGCAGGGCACCCCTACAGTAAAATATGAACTGGGGTAAGGGCCTGGCACCCTTTCACAGACCTGTGTGAGGGCCGGGCAGCACTTCATGACATGACCGGGGGTGAGGGCCGGCACCCCTTTAGGTCCATGACCCGGGGTGTGAGGCCAGGCACCCTTCAGTGCTATGACCAGGGTGGGCCGGGCAAACCATTCAGGGACATGACTCCGGGTGTGAGGGCCGCTTCTCCTTTCAGCACATGACCTGGTGAGCTGCACCCGTCCAGCACCATGACCCGTAGGAGGGCTGGCACCCCTTCAGTGACATGACCTGGAGGTGAGGGCTGCTTACCTTTCAGTGATGACCCGGGGTGGAGGGCCGGGCACCTTCAGTGCCATGATGGGTGAGGGCCGGGCACCCTTCAAATGCCATGAAACGGCGTGTGGGTGCCGGGCACCCATACAGTGCTTGAACCAGGGTGTGAGGTCGGGCACCCCTTTACAAGACCGGGTGTCAGGGCTCGGCACCCTCCAGCACCATGACCCGGAGTGTGAGGCCGGGCACCCCATAAGTGACATGAACCGCTGAGGGGCCGGGCACCCCTTCAGTGACATAACGGGGTGTAGGGCAGGGCACCCCTACAGTGCTATGAACCGGGGTGTGGCAGGGCTGCACTTTCACATGACCTGGGGTGGGAGGGCCGGGCACCACTTTAGTGACATGACCCGGGGTCTGAGGGCCGGGCACCTTTTAGGCTATGACCTGTGTGAGGGCCGCGCACCACTTAGGCACATGACCAGGGGTGTGAGGCCGGCAAACCTTCAGTGCCATAGCCAGGGGTTTGAGGGCCGGCACCCTATCAGTGCCATGACCTGGTGTGAGGGCTGGCACCACTTCCAGTGACATGACCTGGGTGTGAGGGCCGGGCACCTTTAATGCTATGACCTGGGGTGAGGGTCATGCACCACTTAGGTACATGACCAGGGGTGTGAGGGCTGGGCAAACCTTCAGTGCCATGGCTAGGGTTGTGAGGGCCGGGCACCTCATCAGTGCCATGACCTGGGGTGAGGGCTGGCACCACTTCAGTGACATGACCTGGGGTGTGAAGCCCGGGCACCCCTCCAGCACCATGAACCTGGGTATGAGGCTGGCACCCATTTAGTGCTATGACCCGTGTGAGGGCTGGCACCACTTTAGGTACATGACCAGGGGGTGATGGCCGGGCAAACCTATGCCATGGCTAGGTGGAGGGCCGGGCACCTCATCAGTGCGACGACCTGGGGTGAGGGCGGGCACCACTTCAGCATGACCTGAGTGTAGGGCCGCACCCTTTCAGTGACATGACCCGTGTGAAGGCCGGACACCCCTTTTAGTGCATGACCCGGTGTGAGGGCTGGCACCACTTTAGGTACATGACTGGTGTGAGGGCTGGCACCCCTTTAGTGCTAATGAACCGGCGTGTGAGGTCCGGCACCTTCATTGACATGACCTGAGTGAGGTGTGGACTGCACCCTTTCAGTGCCATGAACCGGGGTGTGAGGCTGGTCACCCTTCAGTGCCATGGCCTGGGGTGGAGGCCGGGCACCCCTTGGTGCTATGAAAGGGTGTGTAAGGGCACCCATATTGCTTAACCAAGGTGTAGGGTGGGCACCTCTTCACAAGACTGGGTGTCAGGGCGGGGCACCCTCCAGCACCATGACTGGAGGTGAGGGCCTGGCACCCTAGTTACATGAACCGGGGGCCGGGCACCCTCAGTGATAGTGAAACGGGGGCTTAGTGCATCCCTACAGTTTTAAACTGAGTGTCTCAGCACCAAAACACCCCTTCAGCACCATCACCGGTGTGGTCAGGCCAGGCACCCCTTCAGTGCTAGACCGGAGTGTGAGAGAGCTACACCAGCACTGGATGAACATGGCTGTGCACCCTCCAGCACCATGACCCGGAAGAGGGCCAGGCACCCCTTCAGTGCTAATGACCCGGGGTGAGGGCCGGGCACTTTCAGTCCCATGAAACGGGGTGTGAGGGCCGGGCACCTGAGAAACTGGGGTGTGAGGGCAGGGTACTTTCACATGACCTGGGGTGTGAGGGTGGCACCCCTTCAGTGAAGAAACAATCAGACAGCACCCCTTCAGCACCATGACCCAGGGTAAGAAGGGCCGATTTAACAGCACAGGGTGTGAGGGTTACAATTGCCAGGTTCATGAATCAAAAGAGGGCTGGGTACCAGTTTTGTGACATGACCTGGGATGTGAAGGCCGGGCACCCTCTAGCACCATGACACGGGGGTGTAAGGGCCAGGCACCCTTCAGCACCATGACCCGGGTGTGGCGCCACCCCTTCAGTGCCATGACCCGGGGTGGAGGGCTGGGCACCCCTTCAGTGTCACGAATCGGGGTGTGAGGGCGGGCACCCTTCAGTGACATGACCTGGGGTGTGAGGGCTGGCACCCTTTTCAGTGCTATGACCCGGGGGGTGAGGGGCTGGCACCCCTTCAGCGACATGACCTGGGTATGAGGGCCGGGCACCACCCAGCACCATGACCCGGGGTGTGCTGGCACCCTTCAGTGCCATGACCCGGGGTGTGAGGGCTGGCACCCTTCAGTGTCTGAATCGGGGTGTGAGGCCGGGCACCTTCAGTGACATGACCCTGGGTATGAGGGCCGGGCACCTCCAGCACCATGACCTGGGGTGTGAGGGCTGGGCACTTCAGCACCGACCTGGGTACGTGGCTGTGCACCCCTTCAGTGACATGACCTGGTGTGAGGGCTGGGCACCTGTTTAGTGACATGACCCGGGTGTGAAGGCCGAACCCCTCCAGCACCATGACCTGGTGGCCGGGCACCTGTCCAGCACCATGACCTGGGTGTGAGGGCTGGCACCTCATCAGTGCCATGACCTGTAAGAGCCGGGCACCACTTCAGTGACATGACCATGTGAGGGCCGCAAACCTTCAGTGCTATGGCCAGGGGTGTGAAGGCTTGGGCACCCTTCAGTGACATGACCAAGGGTGTGAGGGACCGGGCACCTGTTCAGAGCCATGAATAGGGTGTGATGTCCGGCACCCTACTGTTATGAACCGGGGTGTGAGGCCGGGCACCCTTCACATGACCCGGGGTGAGGGCCAGCAACCACTTCAGTGCCATGACCCGGGGTATGAGGGCTGCACCCTTCACTGGCATGAAACGGGGGTGGGGGCAATGCACTACAGTGCTATGAACTGGGGTGTGAGGGCCGGGCACCCTTTCACATGACCTGGGGTAAGGGCTGGGCACCCTTCAGCACCATGACCAGGAGGTGAGAGCTGGGCACCTTCAGTGACATGAACCTGGGTGTGAGGGCCGGGTATCCTTTCAGTGACATGACCCAAGGAGGAGGGCCAGGCACCCTCCAGCACTATGACCCGGGGTGTAAGAGCCGGGCACCACTTCAGTGACATGACCATGTGTGAGGGCTGGCAAACCTCAGTGCCATGGCCAGGGGTGTGAAGGCAGGGCACCCTTCAGCACCATGACCCGGCGTGTGAGGGCCGGGCCCCTTCAGTGCCATGACCCGGGGTGTGAGGGCTGGGCACCCTTCAGTGACATGACCAAGGGTGAGGACCGGGCAACCTGTTCAGGCCATGAATAGGGGTGTGATGTCCGGGCACCCCTACAGTGTTATGAACTGGGTGTGAGGGCTGGCACCCTTTCACATGACCTGGGGTGGAGGGCCAGCAACCACTTCAGTGCCATGACCGGGGTATGAGGGCCGGGCACCCCTTCACTGGCATGAACGGGGGTGGGGGCAATGCACCCCACAGTGTTATGAACTGGGGTGAGGGCCGGGCACCTTCACATGACCCGGGTGGAAGGGCCGGGCACCTTCAGCACCATGACCAGGAGGTGAGAGCTGGGCACCCCTTCAGTGAATTGAACCTGCGTGAGGGCCGGGTAAATTTCAGTGACATGACCTGGGCAAGGTGGAGGAAGGGCACCCCTCCAGCACTATGACCTGGGTGTGAGGGGGCTGGGCACTCTTCAGTGCCATGACCTGAGTGTGAGGCCGGGCACCTCAGTGTCACCAATCGGGGTGTGAGGGGCTGCACCCCTTTCAGTGCCATGAAACGGGGTGAGGGCCGGGCACCCCACAGTGCTGGTGAACCGGGGTGAGAGTTGGCACCCTTTCAGTGCCATGAATCGGGTGAGGCTGGCACCCCTTCATCACCATGAGCTGGGGTGAGTGGCTGGCACCATCTAGCACTATGGCCTGGGGTGTGAGGGCAGATACCCCTTCAGTGGATATGACCTGGGTGTGTGTTTGTGGCTGGCACCCTTCAGGACATGACTCAGTGAGGCCGGGCACCCCATCAGTGCACTGGCACCTGTGTTAGGCTGGGCACTTTTTTAGGGTCTACATGACCTGGGGTGTTGCGGTTGCACCCCTTCAGTGACATGACCTGGGTGTGAGGACTGGCACCCTTCAGTGCCATGAGACCTGGGATGAGGGCCGGGTACCCCTTTAGTGCCATGAAATGGGGTGGAGGGCCACCCCCTACAGAGCTATGAACCGGGGTGAGGGCCGGGCACCCTCCAGCACTAAGGACCTGGGGTATGAGGGCCGGGCACCCCTTTTAGTGCTACCACCTGGGGAGTGAGGGTCAAGCACCCTTTTCAGTGACATGACCAGGTGTGAGGCCGGGCACCACTTCAATGACATGACTGGGTGTGTGGGGCTGGCACCCTTTCAGTGCCATGACCCGGGGTGTGAGGGCCGGTCACCCCAGTGCCATGACCCGGGGTGTGAGGCTGAACCCCTTCAGCCCCATGACCCGTGTGGGTGTGAGGGCCGCATACCTTCAGCGCGGCCAGGGGTGTGACGGCCGGGCACTGCTTCAGTGCCATGATCCGGGGTGTGAGGCCGGGCACTCTTCAGTGACATGACCTGAGGTGTCAGGGGGCAGGGCCCCCTTCAGTGCCATGAGCCGGGGTGTGGTGGCCAGTACCCTCTAATGCCATGAAAGGGGTGTTAGGCCAGGGACTCTATGGAGCTATGAACCTGGGTGTGAGGGCTGCGCACCCCTTCACATGACACGGGGTGAGGCCGGGCACCCTTTTTCAGTGCCATGAATCGGGTGATGGCCAAGAAAGCCCTTCAGCTCCATGACCGTGGTGTGAGGACTGAACCGCTTCAACCCCATGACCCGGTAGTGAGGGACGGGCACTTTTTAGGTCCATGACCCAGGGTAGAGGGCCTTGCACCCCTTTTAGTGACATGATCAGTGGAGGGCACTCGTTTACGTCTATGACCAGGGGTGTGGAGGGCCGGGCACTTGTTTTAGCCTATGACCACGGGTGTGAGGGCCAAGTACACCTTCAGTGCCATGGGCTAGGGTGGTGGACGGCTGGGCACCGCTTCAGTGCCATGACCCGGGATGAGGGCTGGTACTTTAGTGCCAAGGAATGGGGGGTGGGAGGGCTGGCACCCCTACAGAGCTATGAACCGGGGTGTGAGGGCTGGCACCCTACAGAGCTATGAACTGGGTAAGAGGGCTGGGCACCCTTCACATGAGACATGGGGTGTGTGAGGGCCGGGCACCTTTTTCAGTGCCATGACCTGGGGTGTGAGGGCCGGGCCTGATTCTGCCATGAATCGGGGTGTGAGGGCCGGGCACCCCCTCCAGCACCATGACCCGGGGTATGAGGGCCGGGAACCCTTCAGTGCTATCACCCGGGAGTGAGGGCTGGGCACCCTTTTCAGTGACAGGACCGTGTGACGGCCGGCACCGCTTCAGTGCCATGACCCGGGGTGTGAGGGCTGGAAACCCTTCTGTGCCATGAGTCGGCGTGTGAGGGCCGGGCACCCCTTCTGTGCCCCATGACCCGAGGGTGGAGGGTCGGCCACCTGTTTAGGTCTATAACCAGGTCTGTGAGGGCCGGGCATACCTTCAGTGCTATGCAGCTGATGTGATTTGACGGGCACCCCTTCAGTGCTGGCGACCTGGTGTGAGGGCTGGGCACATTTTCACTGACATGACCCGGGGTGGAGGGCTGGCACCCTTCAATGACATGACCTGGGTGTGTGGGGCCGGGCACCCTTTCAGTGCTAAGGACCTGGGCAGTGTGAGGGCTGAACACCTCAGTGCTACATCTGGGTGGAGGGGGCCGGGCACCCCTTCAGTCCCATGACCCAGGGTGGAGGGTCACACCTGCTTAGGTCTATGACCAGGGGTGTGGGAGGGCTGGCACTTGTTTTGGCTCCATGACCACGGGGTGTGGAGGGCTGGCACACTAGTGCTATGGCCAGGGGGTGTGACGGCCGGGCACCGGTTCAGTGCTAAGACACGGGGTGTGAGGGCTGCACTCCTTCAGTGATGATGAACGAGATGAGGGCCGGCACCCCCACAGAGCTATGAACCGGGGTGAGGCTGTGAACCCCTTCACATGACACGGGGCAGGGAGGGCCTGGCACCTTTCTTGTGTGCTATGACCCAGGGTGTGAGGGAAGCAGGCCACCCCTTTTTCAGTGCCATGAATCGGGTGTGATGTCCGGCACCCTTCTGCTCCAGTATGACCCGGTATGTGAGGGCCGGGCACCCCTCCAGCACCATAGCCCAGGGTGAGGACCGGCACCCTTCAGCACCATGGCCCGGCTAGACGGCTGGGCACTGGCCAGTGCCACATCCGGGGTGTGAGGGCCAGGCACCTTCAGTGCCATGAGTCGGGGTGTGGAGGGCCGGCACCCTTTCAGTGCCAAGTGAATCGGGGTGTAGGGCCGGGCACCACTTTAGGTACATGACCAGGGGTGGGCGGCTGGCAAACTCTTCAGTGCTACGGCCACGTGGGTGTGAGGGCCGGGCACCTCATCAGTTAAGGACCCGGGATGTGAGGGCCAGGTATCCTTCAGTGACATGAAGCGACCTGGAGGTGGAGGCCTGGCACCCTTTTTAGTGACATGACCTGGGTGTGAGGGAAGGCACTCCTTTCAGCACTATGACCTGGTGTGAGGGCCGGGCACCCTTCAGCACTATGACCCGTGTGTGAGGGCTGGCACCCCTTCTGCTCTATGAACTGTGTGAGGGGGCCTGGCACCCCTTCAGTGACATGAACCGGGGTGTGAAGGCCGGGCACCCTTTCAGTGCTATGAACGGGGTAAAGGCCAGGCACACCTCCAAAGCACCATGTCCCGGGTAGGAGGGCCGGGCACCCCTTCAGTGTGATGTCCCTGGGTGGGAGGGCAGGCACCCCTTCAGCACCATGACCCGGGTGTGAGGGCTGGCCTGGATTTCAGTGCCATGAATCGGGGTTTAGGAGGGCTGGCACCTCCAGCACTGGCGACCTGGGGGTAAGGAGGCTGAGCACCCCTTCAGTGCTATGACCTGGGGTGTGAGGGGCGGGCACATTTCACTGACATGACCCGGGTGAGGGGTCAGAATTCTTCAATGGTCATCTGGTGTGGGGCTGGCACCCTTCAGTGCTATGACCAGGGGGGTGTGAGGGCCGGGTCACTCCCTTCAGTGCCATGACCCGGGTGAGGGCTGGGCACCCCCTTCAGTCCCATGACCCGGGGTGTGAGGGCTGGCACCTGTTTAGGTCTATGAGACTAGGGGTGTGAGGCTGGCACCTGTTTAGGTCTATGACTAAGGGTGAGGGGCACACCTTCAGTGCCATGGGCTGGTGGGATTGCCGGGCACCGCTTCAGTGCTATGACCCGCAGTGTGAGGGCCGGCACCTTTCAGCGCGACCCAGGGTGTGTGGGGAGGGCCGGGCACCCCTTTCACAGTGCCATGCGAATCGGGTGCATGTCCGCACCCCTTCTGCTCCAAGACCCGGTATGTGAGGCCGGGCACCCTCCAGCACCATAGCCCAGGGTGTGGAGGACTGGCACCCTTCAGCACCATGGCCCGGGTGATGACGGCCGGCACCGCTTCAGTGCCATGACCCGGGGTGTGAGGGCCGGGCACCCCTTCAGTGCCATGGTGTGGAGGGCCAGGCACTTTCAGTGCCATGAATCGGGGTAGGGCCGCACCACTTTGTACATGACCAGGTGTGAGGGGCACCCTTCAGTGACATGACCCGTGTGAGTGCCGGGCACTATTTCAGTGCCATGAAATGGGGTGTGAAGGCCTGGCAACCCTACAGTGCTGTGAACTGGGTGTGAGGGCCGGGCACCCTTCACATGACCCGGGTGTGAGGGCCGGCACCCCTTCAGTGCCATGAATCGCGGTGTGAGGGCGGCACCCCTTCAGCACCATGACCCGGGGTTTGAGGGCCGGGCTCGATTTCAGTCCCATGAATCGGGGTGTGATGTCCGGGCACCCCTTCTGCTCCATGACCCGGTATTGAGGGCCGGGCACCCCTTCAGCACACATGACCAGGGGTGTGAGGCCGGAACCCCTTCAGTGCCATGAGTCGGCGTGTGAGGCCGGGCACCCTTTCAGTGCCATGAATCGGGGTGAGGCGGGCACCCTTCAGCCCCATGACCCGAGGTGTGAGGGTCGGCCACCCGTTTAGGTCAATAACCAGGTCTGTGAGGGCCGGGCATACCTTCAGTGCCATGGCCAGGTGTGACGGACGGCACCGCTTCAGTGCCATGACCGGGTGAGAGGGCCGGGCACCCCTTCAGTGCTATAGGACCTGGGTGTGAGGGCCGGGCACTTTCACTGACATGACCCGGGTGGAGGGCCGGGCACCCTTCCCAATGACATGACCCGGGGTGGAGGCCGGGCACCCCTTCAGTGCCATGAGTCGGGGTGTGAGGGCCGCACCCTTTCAGTGCCATGAATCGGGGTAGTAGGGCCGGCACCACTTTAGGTACATGACCGGGGTGTGAGGGCCGGGCGCAACCTTCAGTGCCATCCACGGTGTGAGGGCCGGCACCCCATCAGAGCCATGACCTGGGATGAGGCCGTACTTTTAGTGCCATGAAATGGGGTGAGGGCTGGGTACCCCACAGAGCTATGAACTGGGTGTGAGGGCAAGGCACCCCTGCAATGACATGACCCGGCGTGTGGGGCTGGGCACCCTTTCAGTGCCATGACCCGGGGTGTGAGGCCCGGTCACTCCTTCAGTGCCATACCTGAGGTGTGAAGGCCGGGCACCCCTTCAGCCCCATGACCCGAGGTGAGGGTCGGCCACCCGCTTAGGTCTATAACCAGGTCTGTGAGGGCCGGGCATACCTCAGTGCCATGGCCAGGGTGACGGCCGGGCACTGCTTCAGTGACATGACCCGGGGTGAGAGGCCGGGCACCTTCAGTGACATGACCCGGGCGGTCAGTGCCAGGCACCTTCTGCCATTAGCCGGGGTGAGGTCCGGCACCCCTTCAGTGCCATGAAACGGTGTGTGAAGGCCGGCACCCCAACAGAGCTAAGAACCGGGTGTGAGGCCGGCACCTGTTCAGTGCCATGATTCGGGGTGTGATGGCCGGGCACCCTTCAGCTCCATGGCCCGGGTGTGACGGCCGGGCACCGCTCAGTGCCATGACCCGAGGTGTGAGGGCCGGGCACCCCTCAAGTGCTATGACCCGAGGTGAGAGCTGGGCACCCCTTCAGTGACATGAACTGGGGTGTGAGGGCCGGCACCTTTCAGTGACATGATCCGGGGTGTGAGGGCCGGGCACCCTCCAGCACCATGACCTGAGGTGTGAGGGCTGGCACCCCTTCAGTACTATGACCGGTGTGAGGCCTGGCACTTTCAGTGTCACGAATCGGGGTGAGGGCCGGGAACCCTTCCGTGCCATGAAATGGGGGTGAGGGCCAGCACCCCACAGTGCTGCGAACAGGTGTGAGGGCCGGGCACTTTCAATGCCATGAATCAGGGTGTGAGGGCCGGGCACCCCTTCAGCACCATGACCTGGTGGAGTGCCGGGCACCAACCGAGCACCATGGCCCGGGATGACGGCTGGGCACCCTTCAGTGACATGACCTGGGTGTGAGGGCCAGGCACCCTTTCAGTGCCATGACCCGGGGTGTGAGGGATGGGCACCCCTTCAGTGACATGACCCGGGGTGTGAGGGCTGGCACCCTTTCAGTGACATGACCCGGGGGGAGGGCCGGGCACACCTCCAGCACCATGACCTGGGTATGAGGGCCGGGCACCTTCAGTGACATAACCCGGGTGAGGGCCGGGCACCCTCCAGCACCATGACCCGGGGTATGAGGGCCGGGCACCTTGGTGCTATGGACTGGGTGTGTGATTGCCGGGCACCACTTTAGGTACATGACCAGGGGTGTGAGGGCCGGCAAACCTTCAGTGCCATGACCCGGGGTGTGAGGGAGGGCACCACTGTGCCATGACCTGGTGTGAGGGCCGGGCTCAGTGACATGACCCGGGTGAGAGGGCTGGGCAGCCCTTAGTGCCATGACCTGGGTGTGAGGGCTGGGCACCCCTTCAGTGACATGAACAAAGGTGTGAGGACCGGCAACTGTTCAGTGCCATGAATCGGGTGTGATGTCCGCACCCCTTCATCTCCATGACCCGTATAGGCCGGGCACCCTCCAGCACCATGGCCAGGGGTGAGGCCGGGCACCTTTCAGTGACATTACCTGGGTTTAGAGGGCCGGGCACCCTCCAGCACCATGGCCTGAGGAGGGCTGGGCACCCTCAGCCCCATGACCCGGGTGTGAGGGCTGGGAACCCCTTCAGCCCCATGACCTGTGGTGTGAGGGCCTGCATACCTTCAGTGCCATGGCCAGGGTGTGACGGCCGGGCACCGCATCAGTGCCATGACCTGGGGTGTGAGGCCGGGCACCTCTTCAGTGACATGACCGAGGCGTCAGGGCAGGGCACCCCTTCATCTCCATGACCCGGTATGTGAGAGCCGGGCACCCCTCCAGCACCATGGCCCGTGGTGTGAGGGCCGGGCACCCTCTCAGTGCCATGATTCGGGTGTGATGGCCGGGCACCCTCCAGCACCATGACCCGGGTTGAGGGCCTGCACCCTCCAGCACCATGGCCTGGGTGTAAGGGACGGGCACCCCTTCAGTGTCAAGAACTGGTGTCAGGGCCGGACACCCCTCCAGCACCATGGCCCGGGTGTGACGGCTGACCAAGGTGTGAGGATGCAGGCACCCCGTTCAGTGCCATGAATCAGGGGTGTGATGTCCAGGCACCTTCATCTCCATGACCCAGGCATGTGGCGGGCCGGGCACCTAACACCATAGCCCGGTGGTGGGCACCACTAGGCATTACCCCGGGTGTGAGGGCCAGGCACCCCTCAGCACCGCGCTAGGAGGGCCGGGCACCTTCAATGTCATGACCAGGGGTGTGTCAGGGGCCTGACACCCCTCCCAGCACCATGGCCCGTGGTGTGAGGGGCGGGCACCCTTTCAGTGCCATGATTCTGGGTGTGATGGCCAGGCACCTTCAGCTCCATGACCCGGTGGCTGCGCCGGGCACCCTCCATGGCACACCATGGCACGGGGTGTGAGGGCGGACACCCTCAGCACCTGCCATGGCCCCACAGGGTGGCGGCTGACACCGCCAGTGCCATGACCCGGGTGTGAGGGCGGGCACCCCTTCAGGTGCCATGAGCCGGGTTGTGAGGCGGGCACGTCTTTAGTGCCATGAAACCTTGGGGTGTGAGGCGGACACTACAGAGCTATGAACCGGGTGTGAGGGCCGGGCACTTGCCTGGAGCCAGGGTGTCAGGGCTGGGCACCCCTCCAGCACCATGATCAGGGTATGGACCAGGCACCCCTTCAGTGCTATCACACCCGGGAGTGAGGGCCAGGCACCTCAGTGACTGACCCAGGGGTGTGGGGCCTTACCACTTCAATGACATGACACTGAGTGTGTGGGCCAGGCACCCTTTCCAGTGCCATGACCCGGTGTGTGGGGTCGGTCACTCCTTCAGTGTGGCACTGACCAGGGTGTGAGGGGCTGGAGCACCCCTTCAGCTAGCCCTTGACCCAGGGTGTGAGGCCAGGAACCCCTTCAGCTCCATGACCCAGCAGGTGGCGGGGCCATTTTTATACCTTCCAGTGCCGCATAGCCCAGGGGTGTGACAGCCGGGCACCCATCAGTGCCATGACTTGGGGTGCGGGGCAGGCACCCTTCAGTGAGCATGACCCGGGCGTCAGGGCAGGGGCCCCCCCTTCAGTGCCATGAGCTTGGGGTGTGAGGGCCCGGGCAGCCTTCTAGTGCCATGAGAGCAGGGGTGTGAGGGCCAGGCACCACTACAGAATACAGACAGGGGGTGTGAGGAGGCGCGCAGCCACTTCACATGACTTGGTGTGAGGACAGGCACCCTTTCAGTCCTGTGAATCAGGGGTACGATGGCCGGGCTTCCTTCAGCTCCATGACCCCGTGGTGTGAGGACCGGGAACCTTCAACCCCATGACCCAGAGTAGTGAGGGCGAGGCACCCTTTGGGTCCATGACCCGGGGTGTGAGCGCCGTGCACCCCTTCAGTGACATGACCCAGGGTGTGATGCGGGCACTATTCCAATTCTTGTAAATGGGGTGTGATGGCGGGCACCAATCAGCACCTGTAATTTGGTGTGAACCGGACACCTTGGCACCATGACCCGGAGTGTGAGGCCAGGCACCCTTCAGTGCCATGACCCGGAGTGCAGGCTGGGCACCCCTCAGCACCATGACTTGGGGTGTGAGGCCAGGCACTGCTAGTGCCACTGACCCGGGGCGTGAGGGCCGGGCACCTTCGTGACGCAGTATCAGGAGGTGTGAGGGGCCGGGCACCCCTCAAGATGCCATGACCCAGGTGTGAGAGCTGGGCACCTTCAGTGACATAGACCGGGGGTGTGAGGGCCGGAGCACCTTTCAGTAACATGACCGGGGTGTGAGGGCCGGGCACCCCTCAGCACCATGACCCGGGGTGTGAGGGCCAGAGCACCTTCAGTACTATGACCCGGGGTGTGGGCCAGGCACTCCCTTCAGTGTCTGAATCAGGGTGTGAGGGCGGGCACCCTTTCCGTGCCATGAAATGGGGGTGTGAGGCCAGGCACGTCTTTAGTGCCATGAAGAGCAGGGGTGTGAGGGGCCGGGCACACAGAGCTATGAACCGGGGTGTGAGGCCAGGCACCCCTTTACAAAACCCGGGGTGTGGGCTGGAACCCCTCGCACCATGACCAGAGGTATAGGGGCGGGCACCCCTTCAGTGCTATCAACCGGGGAGTGAGGCCAGGCACCCTTTTAGTGACATGACCCGGGGTGTGAGGGCCAGGCACACTTCAATGACATGACACTGAGTGTGTGGGCCGGGCACCCTTTCAGTTCCTTGACCCGGGTGTGAGGTCAGTCACTCCTTCAGTGGCATGACCCGGGGTGTGAGGCTGGGCACCTTCAGCCCCATGGCCAGGGTGTGAGGCAGAACCCCTTGGCTCCATGACCCGTAATTGTGAGGCCGTGCATACCTTCAGTGCCATGGCCAGGGTGTGACGGCCGGGCACGCATCCAGTGCCATGACCTGGGGTGTGAGGGCCGGGCACCTTCAGTGACATGACCCCGAGGCGTCAGGGCAGAGCCCCCTTCAGTGCCATGGTACCAGGGGTGTGTGAGGGGCCGGGCAGCCCTCTGGTGCCATGAAGCAGGGGTGAGGGCCGGGCACTACAGGCTCTGAACCGGGGTGTGAGGGCCCAGCAGCCCTTCACATGACACGGGTGTGAGGGGCGGGCACCCTTGCTGGGTGCCATGAATCGGGGTGTGATGGCAGGCTTCCTTCAGCTCCTTGACCCGTGGTGTGAGGACCCGGGAACCGCTATTTATGACCCGGGTAGTGAGGGCCGGGCACGCTAGTCACTTGACCCGGGGGTGTGAGCGCCGTGCACCCCTTCAGTGACATGACCCGGGGTGTGAGTGCAGGCACTATTTCAGTGCCATGAAATGGGAATGTGATGGCCAGGCACCAATCCAGCGCACCATGGCCCGGGGTGTGAGGGCCGGACACCCCTTCCTTTCCTTGACCCGGAGTGTGAGGCCAGGCACCCCCTTCAGTGCCACTTGACCCCAGGTGCGAGCTGGGCACCCCTCAGCACCATGACATGGTGTGGTGGGCACCTTGGTGCCATGACCCAGGGGTGTGAGGGCCGGGCACCCCTAAAGTGCCATGACCAGGGTGTGGGGGCCAGGCACCCTCCAGCACCACGACCAGGATGTGGGAGGGCCAGGCACCCCTTCAAAATGTCACAGGTATCCAGGGGTGTGAGGGCCGGGCACCCTCGTGCCATTAAATGGGGTGTGAGGGCAGGCATGCAGGTGCTGTAGAGCAGGGGTGTGAGGGCCAGGCACCCCTACAGAGCTATGAACCGGGGTGTGAGGCTGGCACCCCCCACAGGCCAGGGTATCAGGGCTGGTCCTCAGCACCATGACCCCAGGAGTATGAGGGCCGGGCACCCCTTCAGTACTATGACCCGAGGTGTGAGGGGCAGGCACTCCTTCAGTGTCCACAGATCCGGGGTGTGAGGGCGGGCACCCTTTTCCGTGCCATTAAATGGGTGTGAGGGCCAGGCACGTCTTTAGTGCTATGAAACGGGGTGTGAGGGGCCGACACCCCTAGAAACCTGAACCGGGGTGTGAGGGCTGGGCACCCCTTTGGGCTTCCAGGGTGTCAGGGGCTGGGAACCCTCAGCACCATGACCTTGAGGTATGAGAACCAGGCACTTGCCCCTTCAGTGCTATCACCCGGGGAGTGAGGCCCGGGCACCCCTAGTGACATGACTGGGGTGTGAGGGCGGAAGCACGCCTGTGACATGACACTGGAGTGTGGGCCAGGCACCCTTTCAGTGCCATGACCCGGTGTGTGGTCAGTCACTCCTTCAGTATGGCATGACCGGGGTGTGAGGCTGGGCACCTTCAGCCCCATGACCCAGGGGTGTGAGGGCCAGGAACCTTCAGCTCCATGACCCGTGGTGTGAGGGCCATGCATACCTTCCAGTGCCATGGCCAGGGGTGTGACAGCCAGGCACCCCTTCAGTGACATGACCCGAGGCGTCAGGGCAGACCCCCTTCAGTGCCATGAGCCGCAGTGTGAGGGCCAGGCAGCCCTCTAGTGCCATGAGGCTGAGGTGTGAGGACCAGGCACTACAGAGCCTCCTGAACCGGGGTGTGAGGCCGCGCAACCCCTTGTGACATACAGGTGTGAGGACGGGCACCCTTTCTGTGCCATGAATCAGGGTGTGATGATGGCCGGGCTTCCTTCAGCTCCATGACCCGTGGTGTGAGGACCAGGAACCACTTCAACCCCATGACCCAGGTAGTGAGGCC
Organism: Homarus americanus; assembly: GCF_018991925.1. Taxonomy (NCBI): domain Eukaryota; kingdom Metazoa; phylum Arthropoda; class Malacostraca; order Decapoda; family Nephropidae; genus Homarus; species Homarus americanus. The sequence goes on from NW_024756202.1 coordinate 25,814, forward strand.
GGGCACCTTTAGGTCCGCGGCCGGGGTGTGGCGCCGTGCACCCTTCAGTGACATGACCCGGGGTGTGAGTGCGGGCACTGTTTTAGTGCCATGAAATGGGGTGTGATGGCGGGCACCAATCCAGCACCATGGACACAGGTGTGAGGGCCGGACACCCCTTCCAGCACCATGACCCGGAGTGTGGGGGCCAGGCACCCCTTCAGTGCCATGACCCGGAGTGCAAGAGCACAGAGCACCCTCCAGCACCATGACTTGGGGTGTGAGGCCGAGCACCCCTTAGTGCCACGGCCAGGGGTGTGAGGAGCCAGGCACGCCGACGCAGTCAGGGGTGCAGGCCAGGCACCCCTCAAGTGCCCTTGACCAGGTGTGAGAGCTGGGCACCCCTTCAGTGGCATGAACCGGGGTGTGAGGGCCGGGCACCCTTTCCGGCCAGGGGTGTGGGGCCAGGCACCCCTCAGAACCATGAAGCCCAGGGTGTGAGGGCCCAGGCACCCCTTCAGTACTATGACCCAGGGTGTGAGGCCGGGCACTCCTTCCAATGCAGAATCAGGGGTGTGAGGCCAGGCACCCTTTCCCGTGCCATGAAATGGGGTGTGAGCCAGGCACCCTACAGTGCTGCAAACCGGGTGTGAGGCACCCTTTCAATACCATGAATCAGGGGTGTGGAGGGCCAGGCACCTTCAGCACCACAAGTGGTGTGAGGCATGAACCTGTCCCGAGCACCATGGCCGGGAATGTGGCGGCTGGGCACCCCTTCAGTGACATGACCCAGGGGTGTAGGGCCAGAGCACCCTTTCAGTGCCATGACCCAGGGAGTGTGAGGATGGAGCACCCCTTCAGTGACATGACCCCGGGGTGCATGGGCCGGGCACCCTCCGCACGACCAGGGTATGAGGGCCAGGCACCCCTTCCAGTGAGCGCAACCCGGGTGTGGGCCAGGCACCCCTCCCAACACCATGACCCGGGGTATGAAGGCCAGGCACCACTGGTGCTACTGGCCAGGGTGTGATTGCCGGGCACCACTTTAGGTACATGACCAGGGGTGTGAGGCCGGGCAAACCTTCAGTGCCATGACCCAGGGTGTGAGGCCGGGCACCACTTAGTGCCATGACCCGGGTGTGAGGGCAGGCACCCCTTCAATTGTATGACCCAGGGGTGTGAGGCCAGGCACCCCTCAGTACCATGACCCAGGCCGTGAGGCTGGGCGCCTTCAGTGGCATGAACCAGGGGTGTGAGGCCAGGCACCCTTTCAGTGACATGACCCCGGGGTGTGAGCCGGGCACCCTCAACACACCATGACCAGGGTGTGAGGCCCGACACCCCTCCAGTACTATGACCTTGAGGTGTGAGGCCGGGCACTCCTTCAGTGTCACGAATCAGGGCGTGAGGGCCCAGGCACCCTTTTCCGTGACATGAAATGGGGTGTGAGGCCAGAGCACCCCTACAGTGCTGGAGCCGGGTGGGGCCGGGCACGCTTTCAATGCCATGAATCAGGGTGTGATGGCCGGGCACCCCTTCCTTTCCATGACCCGTGGTGTAAATGCCGGGCACAATCGAGCACCATGGCCGGGATGCCTTGACAGCTGAGGCACCCCTTCGTGACATGACCCAGGGGGTGTGAGGCCAAGCACTGATGCCATGACCCGGGTGTGAGGATGAAACACTCCAGTGACATGACGGGGTGTGAGGGCCGGGCACCCTTTCAGTGACATGACCGGGGTGTGAGGCGGGCACCCCTCAGCACCATGACCCGGGGGTATGAGGCCGGGCACCCTTTAGTGCTATGACCCGGGGTGCTGCGATTGCCGGGCACCACTTTAGGTACACATGACCAGGGGTGTGAGGGGCCGGGCAAACCTTCAGTGCCATGACCCAGGGGTGTGAGGGCCAGGGCACCACCTCATTCACCAGGACCCCAGGTGTGAGCCAGGCACCCGCCAGTGACATGACCAGGGGTGTGAGGTGGGCAACCTTTAATGCCTGCCTGGCCAGGGGTGTGAGGAGCCAGGCACCCCTTCCAGTGAGCATGACCAAGGTGTGAGGACCGGGCACCCGTTCAGTGCCATGAATCAGGGGTGTGATGTCCGGGCACCCCTTCATCTTCATGACCCGGTATGTGAGGGCCGGGCACCCTCCCAGCACCATGGCCCGGGTGTGAGGGCTGAGCACCCACTGTTGACATTACCCGGGTGTGAGGCGGGGGCACCCCTCCAGCACCATGGCCTAGGGCCGGGCACCCCTTCAGTGTCATGACCAGGGTCACGAGCCTGACACCTCCGCACCATAGCCCGTGGGGTGGCAGGGGCGGGCACCCTCCAGTGCCCTGATTCAGGTGTGATGGCCAGGGGCACCCCTTCAGCTCCCATGACCCGAGCATGTTTGGGCCGGGCACCCCACCAGCACCATGGCCCGGGGTTTGGGGCCCAGGCACCCTCCAGCACCATGGCCGGGGTGTGGGGACAGGCACCCCTTCAGTGTCAGAACACAGGTGTCAGGCGGACAACCCTCCAGCACCATGGCCCGTGGAGTGTGACGGCCAGGCACCGCTTCAGCGCCATGACCCGGGTGTGAGGCCAGGCACCTTCAGTGCCATGAAACAGGGTGTGAGGGCCAGGCACACCACCTACAGAGCTATGAACCAGGTATGAGGGCCGGGCACCCCTTCATGACAGGGGTGTGAGGGCCGGGCACCCAGTGCCATGACCTGGGTGGGGTGTGAGGCCAGGCTCGATTTCACTGCCGCCAGATCAGGGTGTGAGCGCAGGCACCTCAGCACCATGACCCGGGGTATGAGGGCCGGGCACCCCTTCAGTGCTATCACCGGGAGTGAGGCCGGAGCACCCTTTTCAGTGACATGACCCGGGGTGTGAGGGCCGGGCACCACTTCAATGACATGAAACTGAGTGTGTGGGCCGTGCACCCTTTCAGTGCCATGACTGCCAGTGTGTGAATGGTCCTCCTTCCAGTTCCTGACCGGGTTGTGGCGTGCATACCTTCAGTGCCATGGCCAGGGGGTGTGACGGCCGGGCACCTGTCAATTGCCCAAGGAACTGAGTGTGTGGGCCGTGCACCAGTGCCATGACCCGGTGTGTGAGGGCTGGTCACCTTCAGTTCCATGACCCGGTTTGAGGCCGTGCATACCTTCAGTGCCATGGCCAGGGTGTGACGGCCGGGCACCTATCAGTGCCATGACCCGGGTGTGAGGGCTGGCACCTTCAGTGACATGACCCGAGGAGTCAGGGCAGGGACCCCCTTCAGTGCCATGAGCCGGGGTGTGAGGGCTGCACCCCTCTAGTGCCATGAAACGGGGTTTGAGGGCCGGGCACCCCACAGAGCTATGAACCATGGTGAGGGGCTGCGCACCCTTCACATGACACGGGTGTGAGGGACGGGCACCCTTTAGTGCCATGAATCGGGGTGTGATGGCCGGGTAGCCCTTTCAGCTCCATGACCCGTGGTGTGAGGACCGGGAACTGCCAACCCCATGACCCGGTAGTGAGGGACGGGCACCCTTTAGGTCCATGACCTGTGAGCGCAGGCACTCTTCAGTGACATGACCTGTGTGGAGGGCACTATTTCAGTGCCATGAAATTGGAGTAAGGCCGGGCAACCCACAGTGCCATTAGCTGGTGTGAGGGCTGAGCACCCTTCAGTGCTATGATGCCCGGGTGTGAGGGCAGGGCACACTTTCACTGACATGACCCGGGGTGTGAGGGCGGGCACCTTCAATGACATGACCCGGGGTGTGAGGCCGGGCACCCTTCTGTGCTGAGTCGGGTGTGAGGGCTGGCACCTCAGTGCGAATCGGGGTGTAGGCCGGGCACCACTTTAGGTACATGACCCGTGTGAGGCCGGGCAAACCTTCAGTGCCATGGCCACGGGTGTGAGGCCGGCACCTCATCAGAGCCATGACCCTGATGTGAGGGCCAGGGTACCCTTGTGCCATGAAATGGGGTGTGGAGGCCGGGCACCCGTCAGAGCTATGAACAGGGTGTGAGGGCCGGGCACCCTTCACATGAGACACGGGGTGTGTGAGGGCCGGCACTTCAGCACCCCTGACCTGTGTGGGGGCTGGCTGATTTCAGTGCCATGACCCGGGAGTGAGGGCTGCACTCAGTGCCATGGCCACGGGTGTTAGGCACCCCTCCAGCACCATGACCTGGGGAATGAGGGCCGAGCACCCTTTCAGTGCTATGACCGGGGAGGAGGGCCGGCACATTTTCACTGACATGACCCGGGTGGAGAGGGCGGCACCCTTCAATGACATGACTTGGGGTGTGTGCTGCACATTTTTCAGTGCTATGACCCGGTGTGAGGGCGGGCACCTTCAGTACCATGACCCAGGGGTGTAGGATCGGGCACTCGTTAGGTCTATGACCAGGGGTGTGAGGGCAGACTCGTTTGGGTCTATGACAGGGGGTGTGAGGGCCGGGCACCTTCAGTGCCATGGCCAGGGGTGTGACGGCCGGGCACCTGCTGTGCCATGACCCGGGGTGTGAGGGCCGAGCACCCGTTCAATGACATGAAACGAGGTGTGAGGGCAGGCACCTACAGAGCTATGAACCGGGGTGTGAGGCCGTGAACCCTTTCATATGACAGGGTGTGAGGGCCTGGTAACTTTTACCATGACCCAGGGTGTGGGCCGGGCACCCTTTCCAGTGTAGATCAGGGTGTGATGTCCGGGCACCTTCTGCTCAATGACCCGTTATGTGAGGGCCGGTTCACCCCTCAGCACCATAGCCCAGGGTGTGAGGACGGGGCACCCCTTCAGCACCATGGCCGGGGTGTGACGTCGGGCACCGCTTCAGTGCCATGACCCGGGTGTGAGGGCGGGCACCCCTTCAGTGCCATGAGTCAGGTGTGAAGGCCGGCACTTTCAGTGCCATAAATCAGGGTGTAGGGCGGGCACCACTTTAGGTACATGACCCGGGGTGTGAGGGCCGGGCAAACCTTCAGGCCATGGCCCGGGTGTGAGCCGGGCACCTCATCAGTGCCATGACCAGTGTGAGGGCCAGGTACCCCTTCAGTGACATGACCCGGAGCGTCAGGGGCCCCCCCTTCATAGCCATGGAGCCGGGGTGTGGGGCCAGGCACCCCTCTAGTGCCATGAAAGCAGGTGTGAGGCGGGCACCCCTGAGAGATATGAACCGGGGTGTGAGGGCGCGCACCCCTTCACATGACTGGGATGGGAGGGGCACCCTTTCCAGTGTCATGAATCAGGTGTGATGGCCGGGCTCGATTCAGTGCCATGAATTGGGGTTTGTAGGGGCCGGGCACCCCTCAGCACCATGACCTGCGGTATGAGGGCGAGCACCCTTCAGTGCTATGACCCGGTGTGAGGCAGGCACCTTCAATGACATGACCGGTGTGTGGGCCAGGCACCCTTTCAGTGCTATGGAGGTTTGGGGCCAGTACTCCTTCAGTGCCATGAACGGGGTGTGAGGCCGGGCACCCTTCAGTCCATGACCCGGTGTGAGGCAAGGCACCCCTTCAATGACATGACCCGGCGTGTGTGGGGCCGGGCACCCTTTCAGTGCCATGACCCGGGGTGTGAGGCCAGTCCTCCTTCAGTGCCATACCCGAGGTGAGCCGGGCACCCTTCAGCCCCATGACCCGAGGTGTGAGGGTCGGCCCGTTTAGGTCTAAACCAGGTCTGTGAGGGCCGGGCATACTTTCAGTGCCATGGCCAGGGGTGTGACGGCCGGGCACTGCTTCAGTGACATGACCCGGGTGAGGCCGGGCACCTTCAGTGACATGACCCTGGGCGTCAGTGCCAGGCACCCCTTCAGTGCCATGATCCAGGGTGTGGTCAGGCACCCGTTCAGTGCCATGATTGGGTGTGATGGCGGGCACCCCTTCAGCTCCATGACGGGTATGTGAGGCCGGGCACCTCCAGCACCATTGCCCAGTGTGTGAGGCCAGGCACCTCAGCACCATGGCCTGGGTCTAAGGACGGACATCCTTCAGTGTCAAGACAGGGGTGTCAGGGCGGACACCCCTCAGCACCATGGCCGGGGTGTGACGGCCAGGCACCCCTTCAGTGCCATGAGCCGGGGTGTGAGGTCGGGCACCCCTTTAGTGCCATGAAATGGGGTGTGAGGCCAGGCACCTACAGAGCTATTAACCGGGTTTTGAGGGCCGTGCACCTTTTCAGTGCCATGACCTGGGGTGTGAGGCCGGACTCGATTTCAGTGCCATGAATCGGGTGTGAGGCCGGGCACCCCTCAACACCATGACCGGGGGTTGAGGGCGGGCACCCCTTCAGTGATATCAGCGGGGGGCCGGGCACCCTTTCAGTGACATGACCCGGGGTGTGAGGGCCGGGCACCACTTCAATGACATGACACTTGGTGTGTGGGCCGGGCACCCTTCAGCCCCATGACCCAGGTGTGGGCAGGGGAACCCCTTCAGCCCCATGACCGTGGTGTGAGGGCGTCATGCCTTCAGTGCATGGCCAGGGGTGTGACGGCCGGGTACCGCTTCAGTGCCATGACCCGGGGTGTGAGGGCCTGGCACCTCAGTGACATGACCCGAGGTGTCAGGGCAGGGCCTTCTGGGCCTGAGGCAGGGGTGTGAGCCGGGCCTCTAGTGCCATGAAAGTGGTGTGAGGCCGGGGACTACAGAGCTATGAACCGGGGTGTGAGGCCGCGCACCTTCACGTGTGTACAGGTGTGAGGCCGGGCACCCTTTCAGTGCCATGAATCAGGGTGTGATGGCCGGGCAGCCAGCTCCCTGACCGTGGTGTGAGGACCGGGCCGCTTCAACCCCATGACCCGGGTAGTGAGGGCCGGGCACCCATTTAGGTCCATGACCCGGGGTGTGAGGCCGTGCACCCTTCAGTATTGCGGGGTGTGAGTGCGGGCACTATTTCAGTGCCATGAAATGGGGTGTGAAGGCGAACCCCTACAGTGCTGTGAACCGGGGTGTGAGGGCCGTGCACCCTACATGACCGGGGTGTGGGCCGGGCACCTTCAGTGCCATGAATCGGGGTGTGAGGGCCCACCCTTCAGCACCATGACCCGGTTTGAGGCCGGGCTCGATTTCAGTGCCATGAATCAGGGGTGTGATGTCCGGGCACCTTCTGCTCCATGACCGTATATGATGGCCGGCACCCCTCAACACCCTAGCCCAGGTGTGAGGACCGGGCACCTCAGGCACCATGGCCGGGGTGTGACGGCCGGCACCGCTTCAGTGCCATGACCCGGGGTGTGAGGCCGTGCACCCTTCAATGCCATGAATCAGGTGTGTGATGGCCGGGCACCCCTTCAGCCCCATGACCCGAGGTGTGAGGGTGCACCCGTTGGGTCTATAACCAGGTCTGTGAGGGCCGGGCATACCTTCAGTGCCATGGCCAGGGGTGTGACGGACGGGCACTGCTTCAGTGCCATGACCAGGAAGTGGGCTGGGCACCCAGTGACATGACCGGGGCGTCAGTGCGGGCACCTTCAGTGCCATTAGCCGGGATGTGAGGGCCAAGCACCCCTTCAGTGCTATGACCCGGGGTGTGAGGGCCGGGCACACTTTCTGACATGACCCGGGGTGTGAGGCCAGGCACCTTCAATGACATGACCCAGGGTGTGAGGGCCAGGCACCCCTTCAGTGCCATGAGTCGGGGTGTGAGGGCGGGCACCCTTTCAGTGCCATGAATCGGGTGTAGGGCGGGCACCACTTTAAAGTACATGACCCGGGGGTGTGAGGGCTGGGCAAACCTTCAGTGCCATGGCCCACGGGTGTGAGGGCCGGGCACCTCATCAGACCATGACTGGATGTGAGGCGGGTACCTTTAGTGCCATGAAATGGGGTGTGAGGGCCAGGCACCCTACAGAGCTATGAACAGGGTGTGAGGGCCGGGCACCCCTATGACACAGGGGTGTGAGGGCCGGGCACCTTTTCAGTGCCATGACCTGGGGTGAGGGCCGGGCTCGATTTCAGTGCCATGAATCAGGGGTGGAGGCCGGGCGCCCTCCAGCACCATGACCCGGGGTATGAGGCCGGGCACCCCTTCAGTGCTATCAGCCGGGGGTGAGGCCGGGCACTATCAGTGACATGACCCGGGGTGTGAGGGCGGGCACCACTTCAATGACATGACACTGGGTGTGGGCCGGGCACCCTTTCAGTGCCATGACCCGGGGTGTGAGGCCGGTCACTCCTTCAGTGCCATGACCGGGTGTGAGGCTGGGCACCCTTCAGCCCCATGATGACCCAGGGTGTGAGGGCCGGGAACCCCTTCAGTCCCATGACCCGTGGTGTGAGGGCCGTGCATACCTTCAGTGCCATGGCCAGGGGTGTGACGGCCGGGCACCTGTCAGAGCCATGACCCGGGGTGTGAGGGCCGGGCACCCTTCAGTGACATGACCCGGGTGTCAGGGCAGGGCCCCCACAGAGCTATGAACCGGGTGTGAGGGCGCGCACCCTCACATGACTCGGGTGTGAGGGCCGGGCACCCTTTCAGTGCCATAAATCGGGGTGTGATGCCCGGGCAGCCTTCAGGTCCATGACCCGTGGTGTGAAGACCGGGAACCGCTTCAACCCCACCCAGGTAGTGAGGGCCGGGCACCTAGGTCCATGACCCGGGGTGTGAGTGCAGGGTACTATTTCAGTGCCATGAAATGGGGTGTGAGGCCGGCAACCCTACAGTGCTGTGAACCGGGGTGTGGGCCGGCACCTTTCACATGACAGGTGTGAGGCGCACCTTCAGTGCCATGAATCGGGGTGTGAGGCCGGCACCTTCAGCAACATGACCCGGGTTTGAGGGCGGGCTCGATTCAGTGCCATGAATCGGGTGGAGGGCCGGGCACCCTCCAGCACAATGACCTGGGGTATGAGGGCCGAGCACCCCTTCAGTGCTATGACCCGGGGTGTGAGGCCGGGCACATTTTCACTAACATGACCCGGGGTGTGAGGGCCGGGCACCTTCAATGACATGACCAGGGTGTGGGGCGGGCACCCTTTCAGTGCTATGACCCGGGGTGTGAGGGCAGGTCAGTTCTTCAGTGCCATGACCGGGGTGTGAGGGCGGGCACCCTTCAGTGACATGACCGGGGCGTCAGTGCGGGCACCCCTTCAGTACCATTAGCTTGGGTGTGAGGGCCGGGCACCCTCTAGTGCCATGAAACGGGGTGTGAGCCGGGCACCCCTACAGAGTATGAACCGGGGTGTGAGGGCCCTCTTCACATGACACAGGTGTGAGGTACGGGCACACTCTCAGTGCCATGAATCGGGGTGTGATGGCCGGGCAGCCATTCAGCACCATAACCCGTGGTGTGAGGACCGGGAACCGCTTCAACCCCATGACCCGGGTAGTGAGGCCGGGCACGCTTGGGTCCATGACCCGGGGTGTGAGGCCGTGCACCCCTTCAGTGACATGACCCGGGGTGTGAGGGCGGGCACCCCTTCAGCACCATGACCCGGGGTGTGGGCCGGGCTCGATTTCAGTGACATGAATCAGGGGTGTGAGGGGCCACCCCTCCAGCACCATGACCTGGGGATGAGGCCGAGCACTCAGTGCTATGACCCGGGGTGTGAGGGCCGGGCTTTCACTGACATGACCCAGGGGTGTGAGGCCAGGCATCCCTTCAAGGCATGACCCGGGGTGTGTGGGCCGGGCACCCCTCTGCTATGACCCGGGTGTGAGGGCCGGTCACTCCTTCAGTGCCATGACCGGTGTGAGGGCGGGCTGTCAGCCCCATGACCCAGGTGTGAGGGCTGGAACCACTTCAGCCCCATGACCTGTGTGAGGGGGTGTGACGGCCGGGTACCGCTTCAGTGCCATGACCCGGGGTGTGAGGGCCTGGCACCCCTTCAGTGACATGACCCGAGGTGTCAGGGCAGGGCCCCCCTTCAGTGCCATGAGCCGGGGTGTGATTGCCGGGCACCCCTCTAGTGCCATGAAAAGGGGTGTGAGGGCCGGGGACCCCTACAGAGCTATGAACCGGGGTGTGAGGCCGCGCACCCTTTCACATGACACGGGTGTGAGGGCCGGGCACCCTTTCAGTGCCATGAATCGGGGTGTGATGGCCGGGCAGCCCTTCAGCTCCATGACCTGTGATGTGAGGACCGGGAACCGGTTCAACCCCATGACCCGGTTAGTGACGGCCGGGCACCCCTTTAGGTCCATGACCCGGGGTGTGAGGGCCGTGCACCCCTTTAGTGACATGACCCGGGGTGTGAGTGCCGGGCACTATTTCAGTGCCATGAAATGGGGTGTGAAGGCCGGGCAACCCTACAGTGCTGTGAACCGGGGTGTGAGGGCCGGGCACCCTTTCACATGACCCGGGTTGTGAGGGCCGCGCACCCCTTCAGTGCCATGAATCGGGGTGTGAGGGCCGGGCACCCCTTCAGCACCATGACCCGGGGTTTGAGGGCCGGGCTCGATTTCAGTGCCATGAATCGGGGTGAGAGGGCCGGGCACCCCTCCAGCACCATGACCTGGGGTATGAGGGCCGAGCACTCCTTCAGTGCCATAACCCGGGGTGTGAGGGCCGGGCACATTTTCACTGACATGACCCGGGGTGTGAGGGCCGGGCACCCCTTCAATGACATGACCCGGGGTGTGTGGGCCGGGCACCCTTTCAGTGCTATGACCCGGGGTCTGAGGGCCGGTCAGTCCTTCAGTGCCATGACCCGGGGTGTGAGGGCCGGCACCCCTTCAGTGACATGACCCGGGGCGTCAGTGCCGGGCACCCCTTCAGTGCCATTAGCCGGGGTGTGAGGGCCGGGCACCCCTCTAGTGCCATGAAACGGGGTGTGAGGGCCGGGCACCCCTACAGAGCCATGAACCGGAGTGTGAGGGCCGCGCACCCCTTCACATGACACGGGTGTGAGGGACGGGCACCCTTTCAGTGCCATGAATCGGGGTTTGATGGCCGGGCAGCCCTTCAGCTCCATGACCCGTGGTGTGAGGACCGGAAACCGCTTCAACCCCATGACCCGGGTAGTGAGGGCCGGGCACCCCTTTAGGTCCATGACCCGGGGTGTGCTGGCCGTGCACCCCTTCAGTGACATGACCCGGGGTGTGAGGGCCGGGCACCCCTTCAACACCATGACCAGGGGTTTGAGGGCCAGGCTCGATTTCAGTGCCATGAATCGGGGTGTGATGTCCGGGCACCCTTTCTGCTCCATGACCCGGTATGTGAGGGCCTGGCACCCTTCCAGCACCATAGCCCAGGGTGTGAGGACCGGGCACCCCTCCAGCACCATGGGCCGGGGTGTGACAGCCGGGCACCGCTTCAGTGCCATGACCCGGGGTGTGAGGGCCGGGCACCCTTTCAGTGCAATGAATCGGGGTGTGCGGGCCGGGCACCCCTTCAGCCCCATGACCCGAGGTGTGAGGGTCGGCCACCCGTTTTGGTCTATAACCAGGTCTGTGAGGGCCGGGCATACCTTCAGTGCCATGGCCAGTCGTGTGACGGCCGGGCACCGCTTCAGTGCCATGACCCGGGGTGAGAGGGTCGGGCACCCCTTCAGTGACATGACCCGGGGCGTCAGTGCCGGGCACCCCTTCAGTGCCATTAGCCGGGGTGTGAGGGCCGGGCACCCCTTCAGTGCCATGAAACGGGGTGTGAGGGCCGGGCACCCCAACAGAGCTATGAACCGGGGTGTGAGGGCCAGACGCCTTTTCACATGACACTGCGTGTGAGGGCCGGTCACCTTTTCAGTGCCATGATCCAGGGTGTGAGGGCCGGGCACCCGTTCAGTGCCATGATTCGGTGTGTGATGGCCGGGCACCCCTTCAGCTCCATGACCCGGTATGTTTGGGCCGGGCACCCCTCCAGCACCATGGCCCGGGGTGTGAGGTCCGGGCAGCCCTCCAGCACCATGGCCCGGGGTGTGAGGGCCGGGAACCTCCAGTGCCAGAGTCGGCGTGTGAGGCGGGCACCCTTTCAGTTGCCATGAATCAGGGTGTGAGGGCCGGGCACCCTTCAGCCCTGACCAGAGGTGTGGTCGGCCACCCGTTTAGGTCTATAACCAGGTCTGTGAGGCCAGGCATACCTTCAGTGCCATGGCCAGGGGTGTGACGGACGGCACCGCTTCAGTGCCATGACCCGGGGTGAGAGGGACGGGCACCCTTCAGTGACATGACCCGGGCGTCAGTGCCGGGCACCCTTCCAGTGCCATTAGCGGGATGTGAGGGCCGAGCACCCCTTCAGTGCTATGACCGGGGTGTGAGGGCCGGGCGCTTTCACTGACGACGACCAGGGTGTGAGGGCCGGGCACCCTTCAATGACCCGGGGTGTGAGGGCCGGCACCCCTTCAGTGCATGAGTCGGGGTGTGACGGCGGACACCCATTCAGTGCCATGAATCGGTGTAGGGCCGGGCACCACTTAGGTATACACTGGGGTGTGAGGGCTGGCAAACCCAGTGCCATGGCCACGGGTGTGAGGGGCACCTCATCAGATATGACCCGATGTGGAGGCCGGCACTTTTAGCCATGAAATGGGGTGTGAGGGCAGGACCCTACAGAGCTATGAACAGGGGTGTGAGGGCCGGCACCCTTCATGACGATGGGTGAGGCGGGCACCTTTTCAGTGCCATGACCTGGGTGAGGGCCGCGCCGATTAGTGCCATGAATCGGGTGAGGGCCGCGCCTCCAGCACCATGACCTGGGTATGAGGCCGGGCACTTCTTCAGTGCTATCACCCGGGGAGTGAGGCCGGGCACCCTTTCAGTGACATGAACTGTAGGGCCGGCACCACTTCAATGACATGACACTGGGTGGGGCTGGCACCAGTGCGACCGGTGTGAGGCCGGTCACTCCTTCAGTGCCATGACCTGGGGTGTGAGGGCTGGACCCCTTCAGCCCCATGACGGGGTGTGAGGGCGGACCCCTTCAGCCCCATGACCTGTGGTGTGAGGGCGTGCATACCTTCAGTGCCATGGCCAAGGGTTGTGACGGGTGGCACGCTCAGTGCCATGAGCTGGGGTGAGGCCAGGCACCTTCAGTGGCGACCAGGTGTGAGGGCCGGGCACCTTCAGTGCCATGAGCCGGGTGTGAGGCTGGACCCCTTTAGTGCCATGAAATGGGTGTGGAGGGCCGGGCACCCCTACAGAGCTATGAGGAACTGTGGGAGGGCCGGGCACCCCTTCACATGACACGGGTGTGAGGCTGATCAGTGTGAGGGCTGGGCCTGATTTCAGTGCCATGAATCGGGGTGTGAGGGCTGGGCGCCTCCTGCACCATGACCAGAGGGCCGGGCACCCCTTCAGTGCTATCAGTGGGAGGAGGGCCGGGCACCTTCAGTGACATGACCCGGGTGTGTGAGGCCGGGCACCTACTCAATGACATGAACTGGTGTGTGTGGGCCGGCACCCTTTCAGTGCCATGACCCGGGGTGTGAGGGCTGGTCACTCCTTCAGTGCCATGACCTGGGGTGTGAGGGCACCCCTTCAGCCCCATGACCCAGGGTGTGAGGGCCGGGAACCCCTTCAGCCCTTGGACCCGTGGGTGAGGGCGTGCATACCTTCAGTGCTATGGGCCAGGTGTGACGGCTGGTACCGCTCAGTGCCATGACCTGGGTGAGGGCCTGGCACCCCTTCAGTGACATGACCCGAGGTGTCAGGGCAGGGCCCCTTCAGTGCCATGAGCGGGGTGTGAGGGACCAGGCACCCTCTAGTGCCATGAAAGGGGTGTGAGGCCGGGGGACCCCTACAGAGCTATGAACCGGGTGTAGGGCCGTGCACCCCTTCACATGACACGGGTGAGCTGGCACCCTTTCAGTGCCATGAATCAGGGTGTGATGCGGGCAGCCCTTCAGCTCCATGACCGTGGTGTGAGGACCGGAACCGCTTCAACCCCATGACCGGTAGTGAGGCTGGCACCCATTTAGGTCCATGACCCGGGTGAGGGCCGCACCCTTCAGTGACATGACCCGGGTTGAGTGCCGGGCACTATTTCAGTGCCATAAATGGGTGAAGGCCGGCAACCCTGCAGTGCTGTGAACCGGGTGAGGGCCGGGCACCTTCACATGACCCGGTGAGGCTGGCACCCTTCAGTGCCATGAATCGGGGTGTGGGCCGGGCACCCTTCAGCACCATGACCCGGGGTTTGAGGGCCGCTCGATTTCAGTGCCATGAATCGGGGTGATGTCCGGGCACCCTGCTCCATGACCCGGTATGAGGGCTGGCACCCTCCAGCACCATAGCCCATGGTGTGAGGCCGGGCACCGATCCAGCACCATGGCCTGGATTTGCCGGGCACCGCTTCAGTGCCATGTCCCGGGGGTGAGGCCCGAACCCCTTCAGTGCTGGGCGAATCGGCGTGAGGCCGCACCCTTTCAGTGCTCATGAATCGTGAGGGCTGGGCACCCTTCATCCTCATGACCTGAGGTGAGGGGCGGGAACCCCTTCAGCCCCAGACCCGTGGTGTGAGGACCGTGCATACCTTCAGTGCCAGGGGTGACGGCCGGGCACGCGATCAGTGCCATGACCCGGGTGTGTGAGGGCTGGCACCTTCAGTGACATGACCCGAGGTGTCAGGGCAGGGCCCCTTCAGTGCCATGAGCTGGGGTGTGGAGGGCTGGGCACCCTGCCATGAAAGGGGTGGGGACCCCTACAGAGCTGAGGAATGTGAGGCCGCGCACCCTTCACATGACACGGTGTGTGAGGGCCGGGCACCCTCAAGGGCGAATCAGGGTGTGATGGCCGCCCTTCAGCTCATGACTGTGGTGTGAGGACCGAACCGTTCAACCCCATGACCCGTAGTGAGGGCTGGCACCCTTTAGGTCCATGACCTGGGTGTGGCCGTGCACCCTTGTGACATGACCCGGGTGTGAGTGCTGGCACTATTTCAGTGCTATGAAATGGGGTGTGAGGGCCGGGCACCCCTTCAGCACCATGACCCGGGGTGTGTGGGCCGGGCTGACGTGACATGAATCGGGGTGTGAGGGCCGGGCACCCTTCATCCCCATGACCCCAGGTGTGAGGGCCGGGGAACCCCATCCCCATGACCCGTGGTGGTGAGAGGACTGTGCATACCTTCACATGGCCAGGGTGACGGCCGCACCAGTCAGTGCCATGACCCGGTGTGAGGGCCGGGCACCCTTCAGTGACATGACCCGAGGTGTCAGGGCAGCCCCCATTCAGTGCCATGAGCCGGGTGAGGGCTGGACTTAGTGCCATGAAAAGGTGAGGGCCGCGCACCGCTTCACGGACACGGGTGAGGGCCGGGCACCCTTCAGGCCATAAATCGGTGTATGCCCGGGCAGCCTCAGGTCCATGACCCGTGGTGTGAGGACCGGAACCGCTTCAACCCCATGACTCCGGTGAGAGCCGGCACCCTTAGGTCCATGACCCGGGGTGTGAGGCTGCACCCCTTTAGTGACATGACCCGGGGTGTTGGGCACTATTTCAGTGCCATGAAATGGGGTGTGAAAGCCGGCAACCCTACAGTGCTGTGAACTGGGGAGGGTCGGCACCTTTCACATGACCTGGAATGTGAGCCGCGCACCCCTTCAGTGCCATGAATCGGTGTGAGGGCCGGGCACCATCAGCACCATGACCCGGAGGTTTGAGGGTCGGCCTGATTTCAGCCATGAATCGGGGTGAGAGGGCTGGGCACCTCCAGCACAATGACTGGGGGTATGAGGGCCGAGCACCCTTCAGTGCTATGACCTGGGGGTGTGAGGGCCGGGCACATTTCACTGACATGACCCGGGGTGAGGGGCTGGCACCCTTCAATGACATGACCCAGGGTGGGGCTGGCACCCTTTCAGTGCTATGACTGGGTGTGAGGGCCGGTCAGTTCTTCAGTGCCATGACCCGGGTGAGGGCTGGCACCCTTCAGACATGAGCCGGGGCGTCAGTGCCATTAGCCTGGGTAGAGCTGGCACCCATCTAGTGCCATGGAAAGGGTGAGAGGCTGCACCCTTACAGAGCTATGAACCGGGTGTGTAGGCCGCGAGACTTTCACAATGACACACGGTGAGGACGGGCACCTTTCAGTGCCATGAATCTGGGTGTGATGGCCGGGCAGCCCTTCAGCTCCATGACCCGTGGTGAGGACTGGAACCGCCAACCCCATGACCAGAAGGCTGGGCACGGGTCCATGAGGGCTGGCCACCCTTCAGTGACATGACCCGGGGTGTGAGGGCTGGCACCCTTCAGCACCATGACCCGGGGTGCGGCCTGATTAGTGACATGAATTGGGTGTGAGGGCGGCCACCCTCCAGCACCATGACCTGGGGAAAGAGGCTGAGCACCTTCAGTGCTTATGACCTGCAGGGGGGCTGGCACAATTTCACTGACATGACCTGGAGGGCATCCTTCAATGACATGACCTGGGGTGTGTGGGCCGGGCACCTTCAGTTAAGGACCCGGGTGAGGGTCACCACTTCAGTGCGAACCTGGGTGTGTGAGGGCGGGCACCCTTCAGTCCCATGACCCGGGTGTGAGGGCCGGCACCTGTTTAGGTCTATGACCAGGGGTGTGAGGGCTGGGCACTCGTTTAGGCTCTGCGAGCACTGGTGTGAGGGCGGGGAACACCTTAGTGCTGGGTGGGTGTGACGGCCGGCACCGCCAGTGCCATGACCTGTGTGAGGGCCGAGCACCCCTTCAGTGACATGAACGAGGTGTGAGGCTGGGCACCCTTTACAGAGCTATGAACTGGGTGTGAGGCCGGGCACCCATCACATGACACGGATGAGGGCCGGCACCTTTTTCAGTGCCATAACCTGGGGGTGAGGGCCGGGCTCGATCAGCGCCATGAATCAGTGAGGGCCACACCTCCAGCACCATGTCTGGGGGCCGCATACCAGTGCCATGGCCAGTGTCAGGCAGGGCCCTTCAGTGCCATGAGCCGGGGTGAGGGCCGGGCACCCTCTAGTGCTGGTGAAGTGTGAGGCGGGGGACCCCTACAGAGCTGGGAACTGGGGTGTGAGGGCTTAGCCCTTCACGACACGGTGTGAGGGGGCACTTCAGTGCCATGAATCGGGGTGATGGCCGGGCAGCCTTTGCTCCTGACCCATGGTGGAGGACCGAACCGCCCAACCCCATGACCCGGTAGTGAGGGCTGCACCCATTTAGGTCCATGACCCGGGGTGAGGGCCGTGCACCCCTCAATGACATGACCCGGTGGTGCAGGCTTCAGTGCCATGAAATGGGGTGTGAACCTTCACATGACCCGGGGTGTGGGCTGCACCCCTTCAGCATGAATGGTGAGGCGGGCACCTTCAGCATGGACCCGGGGTTTGAGGGCGGGCCGATTTAGTGCCATGGGGGTGATGTCCGGGCACCCTTCTGCTCCATGACCCGGTATGTGAGGCCGGGCACCCTGCACCATAGCCCAGGGTGAAGACCGGTACCTCAGCACCATGGCCCGGGGTGTGACGGCTGGCACCGCTTCAATGCCATGACCCGGTGTGTGAGGTCGAACCCCTTCCAAGGCGAGTCGGCGTGAGGTCTGCACCGTTTCAGGTTATGCAACTTGTTTGAGGGCTGGCACCCCTTCAGCCCCATGACCCGAGGTGTGAGAGTCGGCCACCTTAGGTCTATAACCAGGTCTGTGAGGCCGGGCATACCATTGGGCCAGAGAGGTGGACGGACGGGCAACGCCTGCTATGACCGGGTGAGAGGGTCGGGCACCTTCAGTGACATGATTCCGGCGTCATACCGGCACCCTTCAGTGCCATTAGCCGTGTGAGGTCAGCACCCTTCAGTGCTATGACCCGGGTGTGAGGGCTGCGCACATTTTCTGGACATGACCCGTGGAGGCCAGGCACCTCAATGACATGACCCGGTGTGTGGGTCGGCACTCAGTGATAGGGACCGGTGTGAGGGCCGGTCACCTTCAGTGCCATGACCCGGGGAGGGCCGGGCACCTCAGTCCCATGACCCGGGTGAGGCCGGCACTGTTAGGGTCTATGACCAGGGGTGTGAGGGTTGGCACTTGTTTTGCCCATGACCACGTGGTGTGAGGGCCGGACACACCTTCAGTGCCATGGCCAGGGGTGACGCCTGGGAACCGCTTCAGTGAGTGATCTGGGTGTGAGGGCTTGAGTCCCCTTCAGTGACATGAAACGAGGTGAGGGCTGGCACTCCTACAGAGCTGTGGAACTGGGGTGTGGAGTGCTGTGAACCCCTTCATATGACACGGGTGAGGGCTGGCACCTTTCAGTGCTAGTGACCAGGGTGTGAGGGCTGGCACTTTGACATGAATCGGGTGGTGTTCGGGCAACTTCTGCTCCATGACCTGGTGTGGGACTGGCTTGATTTCAGTGCTATGAATCGGGTGTGAGGGCGGCACCTCCAGCACCATGACCTGCGGTATGATGTACGAGCACCCCTTCAGTGTTAAGGACCTGGTGTGGGGTCTGCACATTTTAATGACATGACCTGGGTGGGGGCTGCACTTTCAGTGCTGGTGACCCGGGTGTGTGGAGGGCCGGTCACTCTTCAGTGCTATGACCCGTGTGTGGGGCTGGGACCTCCAGCACCATGCCCAGGGTGGGAGGATCGGCACCTCTACAGATTATGGCCTGGGTGTGACGGCTGGGCACCACTTCAGTGCTATGACCCGGGGTGTGGGGCTGGGCACCTTGAGTGTGAGTCGGGTGGGCTGGGCACCCTCAGTGCTATGAATGGTGTAGGTCTGCACCACTTAGGTATATGACCCGGGGTGTGAGTGCCGAGAAACCTTCAGTGCTGGCGGCCACTGTGTGAGGCTGGGCACCCATCAGTGCCATGACCTGGGGATGTGAGGGGCTAGGTACCTCAGTGACATGACCCAGAGTGTGGGACTGGCACCCTTTTGGCATGAGCCTGGGTGTGGGGCAGGGAACTTTCAGCAATTGATTCTTGGTGTGAGGGCTGACACCCTTCAGCACCATGACCTGGTGTGTGTGGGGCTGGGAACCCCTTTCAGTTCCATGAACTGGTGGTGAGGGCTGGGCACCCTTCCAGCAATATGGGCTGGGTAGCCTGGCACCAGCACCATGGTTTGAAGGACGTGCTTCTTCAGTGTCAAGAACCTGGTGCTGGATACCTCCAGCCCCATGACCTGGGTGTGTGAGGCTGGAACCCTTGGTAGCCCCATGACCTGTGGTGTGAGGGCTGCATACCTTCATTGCCATGGCTGTGATTTGCCGGGCACCGTCACCGTTACACCCGGGTGTGAGGGCCGGGCATCTTCAGTTTACGACCCCAGGCGTCAGGCAGATCCCCTTCAGTTATGAGCCGGGTGAGGGCCGGCACCTTCCAGTGCCATGTATGAAACGAGGTGTGAGGGCCGGGCACCCTACAAAGTTATGAACTGGGTGTGAGGGCTACACCCCCTTCACATGACACGGTGAGGGACAGGCACCATTTTCAGTGTCAGGCGAATCGGTGATGGCCGGGCTGCCCTTCGCCCATGACCCAGATAGAGGACTGAACCGCCCAACCCCATGACCCGGGTAGGGGAGGGTCACACCCCAGGGTCCATGACCCGGGTGAGGGCTGCACCTCAGTGACATGAATCAGGGCGGTGGCCGGGCACCAGCACCATGACCCGGGTGAGGCTGGGCCTGATTTTGTGCCATGAATCGGGCTTAGGGAGGGCTGCACCCTCCAGCACCATGACCTGGGGTATGAGGGCCGAGCACCCCTTCAGTGCTAAGGACCCGTGAGGCTGGGCACATTACCCGACATGACCTGGGGTGTGAGGGCCGGGAAACCCTTCAATGACATTACCTGGTGTAGGCTGGCACCCTTTCAGTGCTATGTCCTGGTGTGAGGCTGGTCACCTTCAGTGCCATGACCTGGGTGAGGCTGGCACCCTTCAGTCCCATGACCTGGGGGTGAGGGGCACCGCCAGGGGTCTAAGGACCAGGGTGTGAGGCCGGGCACCTGCTTAGGTCTATGACCATGGGTGCAGGGCCGGGCACACCTTCAGTGCTATGGCCAGGGGTGTGACGCCGGACACCGCTTCAGTGTTATGACCTGGTGAGGGCTGGGCACCTTCAGTGCTATGACCCAGGGTGAGGGGCCGGCACTCTTTCAGTGTTAGCAATCAGTATGTCTGGGCACCCCTTCTGCCTTAAGACCTGGTATAAGAGGGCGGCACCCCAGCAATTATAGCCTAGGTGAGGACTGGCACCTCAGCACTATGGTTTGGGTGATGATGGCTGACACCAAGCCAGGCGAGACCTGGTGGGAAGGCACCCCTTCAGTTATGAGTTGGTGAGCCGGGCACCTTCGCGCGAATCGGGGTGTAGGGCTGGGGCAACCAATTTAGGGGTTAATGACCAGGGGTGGAGGGCCGGGCAAACAGTGAGTGGCTAATGGTGGGAGGCCGGGCACCATCAGTGCCAAGGACCGGGGATGTGAGGGCCGGGTATCCCTTCAGTGACATGAGACCTGGAGGTGAGGGCCTGGCACCCCCTGCACATGACCTGGGTGTGAGGCTGGGCACCTTCAGCACCATGACCCTGGTGGAGGGCCGGCACCCTTCAGCACCACATGACCCGTGTAGGGCCACACCGCTTCAGTTCCATGAACTGTGAGGGCGGCACCCCTTCAGACATGAACTGGGTTAGGAGGGCTGGGCACCTTTAGTGCCATGAAACGGGGTGTAAAGCAAGCCGGGCACACTCCAGCACCATGTCCGGGGTATGAGGGCCAAGTAACTCTTCTGAAAAGTGAGCAAGGTTCGGGTGGAGGGCTAGCACCTTTCAGTGACACATGAACCTGGGTGTGAGGGCTGGCACCCTTCAATGACATGACCCATAGTGGATTGGCTGGGCACCTTTTCAGTGCTAAGGACCCGGGTGTGTGAGGGCCGGTCACCTTCAGTACCATGACCCAGGGTGTGATGGTGGCCGGGACACCTTCAGTGCCATGTCCAGGGGTGTGACGCCCGGGCAATCGCCTTCTGTGTGCCATGACTGGGCTAGAGGGCTGGAACCTTCAGTGGACATGACCTGGGTATCAGGGCCGGGCACTTTAGTGCTATGGTGCTAGGGCCGCCTGACGGTTCCATAAATCGTGAGGTCCGCATCCTCCAGCACCATTACGGGGTATATAGGGCCGGCACCCTTCAGTGCTATGACCTGGGGAGGCGGGGCACTTGTGACATGACCTGTGAGGCTGGGCACCCTTCAAAGACATAAGAACATACAAACATAAGAATGAGAAACTGCAGTGGGGCCTGGTTAGCCCATAACACTGGGCAGTCCTGCTTACACCCAACCCTTGTTGAGCCATATGAGCTTCCAACCTATAAGCTTGGAAGCAATCTAGCTTATTCTAGTTAATGATGATATTTGGTAACTTGTTCCATTCATCCACCACTTGTTTCCAAACCAGTGTTCATCATCACGCCAAATTCAAATTGTCTTAATTTTAAACCATTGTTAATAGTTCGCCTCCTTGCTGATAATTGAGTACTTTGTAATGTTCCCCTTTTTAGCCCTGTCTCCACTTATACACCCATCAGGTCGCCCCTCGCTCTAGCCTCGAGGGAGTGCAACAAGATGCTTTTAACCTGTTCTATACTCAAGTTCCTAATGCCCTAGGATTAGTCTTGGCTTGCCCTCTGAATTCCCGGCGATTCTATATCCATTCTTGTAATACGGTGACCAGAACTGAACTGGCGTAATCCAGGTGTGGTCTCACAAGAGCAAAGATACAGTTTTAGGATGACCCGTCTTGTAACTAAATACCTTTTGTATGAACCCACTTTATTAGCCTTTGTTACGAGCAAAACACATTGTTTACTTGGCTTAAGGTTCACCATTACTCCTAACCGAACGGATTTTATGGCATCGTTGTTCATCTGGCATCTGATTTCCGGCTTACATCAAGTATACTGAGTATTTCTCGGCATTTGTCGACATTGAATTTCATCTCGCCATTTTTCAGACCATTGAAAAATGGTTAGATCTTCTGTAGTTTTGCCGAACTCCGCCAGATTTGGATAACACGCCCCATTTTAGTGTCAACAAAGCAACTTACGGCGTTGCTGTCTAATGCCGATATCTATGTCGTTTATGTATATAATAAACAATACCGGTCCAAGTACTGAGCCTGGGGAACTCCACTTCCAGACGCGTTCAACGACTGGCGGCCGCACGTTTCACCGCTGTTCCCCGTCCTGAAAATCCACTAATCCATTTAAGGAGTTTCACCTGATGCCATGAGCCTACCTTTCTAATTAGTCTTTCGTGGGGACTCTGTCGAAGTTTTATAAAGTCGAGATATACCACATCATACCAGCCTCGTCCACTGATTCGAAAAACTGATGAAAAGAATGTTAATAGATTAGTTAGGGGTAAGACCGCCCGCTAGAAGCCATGTTGGGAATCATTGATCAACCCGGCAAGCCCCAGGCGATTAGAATAGAGTTTGAAATGATGTTTGCACGGTTTACTATTGATGTTAGACTGATTATGGTAGTTAGAGATAAAGATCTATCCTTCGAAAATCGCACATTCGCTATCCTCCGGTGATTTTGGTACTACACCTGCTTTAAGGACATGTTAAACAACTTTGCTTAGGGCATATTGCTCTTCCTTACATTCCCAATACCTGGCAAATATCTCATCAGACCAGGGGTGACTTATTATATTTTATTTGTTTACTAACATCGTTACCGGTCACTACTATCTCACTTAATTTGTTTTTCACTATTCCCTGAATAGAGTCGGTGCCTCGTATCATAAGGCGTTTAAATCTCGCGGGTGAAACAGCAATACGTAACTGAACGAAGTAATACCGA